>NC_092640.1:4942557-5242557 GCF_039555335.1 Amphiura filiformis
GCTCCAACAGCTTGGCTCTCTTCTTTTCGAAACCCTTCTCTGTGATGTCACCTAAAATAACAAAATAGAAAATAGCACTACTGTTAAAAATGTATTGTAGACTATGCACAATCAGTGATAAAAGGTTACCTGGGAGAGGATTTGTACCCACCTCCCATCAATACTCTTGGCCTCTCTTCCCTTGTCAATATGTTTATATGAAACACCCTGTATGATACTGATGATCCATGACATTCATTTGAACCTGACGGTGACCTGTTTATAAGTTACATTTTCCATGTTAACTTTGAACCATTCTGTGCAAATACTATCAATATTTTTAATAAACCAAAGATATTCAATGCATTGAATCTTTGATTAAACTTGGTGACTTGTGTGTGAGTGATACAACTAAGTAAACCATAGACATGGTAAACTAAACAAATTCCAATTGTTTATCCACCCTGTAAAGAGTGCATACTACATAGCACTAAATTATTTAACTTTGTATGAATGTTGTGAGTGCTACAAGCTACTCTACACCAACCCTGCCAGAGTAGTATTTCTGGGGGTGAACAAAACCTGCCTGGTTATCAAATTAATCAGTAACAAGGTTTTCTTTGAATTTGCCAAGTGCTAATTGATGTTTTAATGTTAAATGTTTTGGCGGAGCTTCCTCTTTAACATTATACTATGTGGACTACTAAATGTATGTCAAGGAACTTTTGAATCACCCTATACAACCAAGTCAACATTAAACTTGACATGACTTGTGCAGTGAGTGATACAACTAGGTTTAGTTTTCCTAAGTAATCTAAGCATGTTGCAGTCTAACACCATGCTTCCCATTAAAAGGGCAAAGGGTGCGTGCAACAGTCAGCTCTGTTGAGGTGATATGTTTACATTGTGTCAATGTGATGCTTGGTGCTCTTCATGTGATTCTGATAGTCTTGCTGAGTAAAAAAGGTTAAGTTTAAGTCTACAAACAGTATGTGATTTGACTTGCAATGATATTCTTACACTGATTGAGGGTTTAGTGCAACAAAGGCCTATATCTGCAATAGCTGCCAGGTAGCATTATATGTGTACAATACAGGATGCAGAAACTGTCCAATGTCTCTTGGGCAGCTTTTGCAGACAGGCCCTTCTTGCACCAAATCATCAATGCAAAGTAGAAACTTCAAACATGTGAATTAAAGGGCTGCGAGCTTGCGATGTCTGCGGACTTTAGCTACAAGTAGCATGGGTGTGGTTGACATAAATACATTCATAGATTTCAGTTGTGTTTACATTTTAGGAAAACTCAAGTCTATGCTATTGCTATAATACAATACTTTATATTCTATATTTTATGTTTCATTTCTCACTTCAAGTTCAAGTCTCTAGATATGTAGTTGTGATGACACCACAAAAACAATAACTTATTGTTGACTCAGCAGGGAGCATCCAAAAATGAAACAATATTTTAAAATCAGAAAAAAATAACTCTACTACACGTACATGCATGAATAACAACATGGCACTGGTGACTCTAAACACCCTCCTGCACAACATATCCAAAAAGGGCAGAAAAGGGCACAGGGGAAAAATGTTAATTTGCATATTTCCAAAATGGCTGCTAATGCAGGCCTCAAATTTCAAAATTGGGGGTATATGGATAAAATCAACTAATTGTATTCCTCTCATTATTAGGCTTTAGAAAAAGTATGGTTTGACCTATCTCTGATGCAAAGTTCTTGAGTTATAGGCAACATTTGTGAAAATATAACACTCACAAAAAATAGCAGCCCATTATGGTACATGTTTTAATATAGGCTTACAACATTGATTAATTAATTAATGTTGCATCCTTTGAACATGATCATGTTGACCTTTAATGAGCGGAGAACTTGCTTGCAGTGAGTTTTCATAAAGAAAACTACCCGTAATATTTTTAGTAATAATAACACTACACAAATGAACAAACATAACAATGATTTAACTTTCTAATTGGGCTATTCCAGTTGAAATTCATACACCCCTTCGATGGAAGACATGACCTTAATCTTCCACACACTGGGTGTGATTTTCAAATGGAATTACCTCAAAGGGTGATTCCATTTAAAAACTATGCCCATTGTGTGGAAGATTAAGGTCATGTCTTTGGGTGTATGGATTTCAACTGCAATAGCCCAATAAAAAAAAACTAAAAATATCATGACAGTTTTGAGATTTCTTATACCCGCATGCGAAGCATGAGCGGGTATATTGCCATTCTGTGGTTTCATCTCCTTCTCCTCCTCCTCCTTCTCCTATCAAACACATCATTCTGTCAAGGCTAGCGCTAAAACTACAAGGGCCCCAGGGCCCATATGTGGTACACTTATGGGCCCTACCACGTGAAGTGCCTTTTGCCCATCTTGGCCCCAGAGGTCAAAGGTCACGGGCCCCAGGGGCCCAAATGTGAAAATACAAAGCACGCCGTTTCTCATCAAATGAAGCAGCCTCAGGGCCCTGAGTTGGTCCAGTGATAGCCCTAGGGGTACTCTATATTTACAAATATCCAAGAGCCCCATATGTTATATATTATGGGCCCCAGGGGCCCAAATGTTAAAATATGGTGCAACAGATTGACAAGCCTAGCTCTACAAGTTCAAGATCACTGGGGCTCATATATGGCATATGTATGGGCCCTAAGTTGTAGATGTGCCTTTTGCCCATTTTGGCCCCAGATTTACAAGGCTAGGGGCCACAGGGGCCCAAATGTTAAAACAAAGGGCCGGCCGTTTCTCAGCAAATAAAGTAGCTACAGGGTTCAGATTTGGTACACAGATAGGTCTTAATTATTATATTGTCATATGTATATGGTCATTTTCACGGTAAAGGGTGTAACTTTGGATTTTTAACATTTTAATCCGTAGTGTTCTAATAAAGCCACAGAATTCCATGATTTTTGGCCACATAAGTCATCTAGTTAGCAGCTACCTTGGGTAGCATAATCAGCTTTGGGAGTTACTGCGTTCAGTTTTAGCAGGCTTAAATGTACTTAATATTGCCATTTTGAAAAACTATAAAAAACAGTAACATTTTTGTAAAACCCTGTGTTTTCTTCAGTTAGTTCATGGATAATTTTTCTTATCCTGAAAGTACAGTCATATGTTCAGTAAACACTGCCACATTAGATTTAATTGTGAACAGCCCTGTATTTTTGAGAACCGGACTTCGATATTTGTCGTTTCGAGGCTTCATTTTCCGTTAACAATTGTTAACAAACTTTGTGGGTGTAGCTTTGGTTCATAATTCTTGGTTATTTCTTCACTTCTTCTTGATTCATAACAGTTGTTATCTTAACTTGAAATGGGTAACAAAATTAGTCGATTTGCAAGCTTTTAAAATTTTTATAAAATCTTGACTTCAAAGAGCCGTTTTTACGTTAACTTTTTTGAAGCCTCCGAAACAAACTGTTCAGCAAGCTTGTGCAAATATAAATAAAAGAGCTCATCAAATCTATTATCAAAATGTAGCAAAGTAGATCCTCAAGTCACATGTTTTTAAATCGTGGAGATATATATCACCGTTTGAAAATGGGACCCAATACAAACTTTCCGTTAACAATTGAAGCCTCCGAAACAAATGAAGCCTCCGAAACAACAATAACATTAATTATCATCTATGCATATCTAAATTGGTGTGTTTCATACTGATATCTGCATTGTAATTATTACTTGATATGTGCAGAATGTCATAAATTTAAAAAAATTTTGACATTATGGTTAATGTTTGAAAAATATACTGATATCCAAAAAAGCCTGTTTCGGAGGCTTCACATGCAAAAAACACCATACTAAACAAATGGGTGAAAAAATTAACATGTGATAAACCTACAATATCTGCCGCATAGAATCATTGATTCAATATACACAAGAAAATAACAGCTTAGATGATCCCAACACTGTTGTTTTCAAAAAAACTACTTCTGCAATGTTTAACAATTGTTAACATGAAGCCTCCGAAACAAAAAAAATGACTTGCTGTGATAATTTAATTTTTGTCACAACTGAAATTCAATACTTAGAAGCAAAGCACGAAAATTGGTAATTGTGATATTTTTTACCTATTTTTTTATGTCAACTTGTAGTGGTTAGCCAAATATTTTACTTTTATGATCACCTGTGTTGTTAACTGAAGCCTCCGAAACACAAATCGCTTGAATTGCCAATTCCAAAAAATAACTCCAATTTCTGTGAAACTTGGCTGGGAGGTTCCTTTCATCAAGTAGTATTTGTACATGAAGTTAGACATTCAAATTATTTTAGGAACCCAATTAAAACTTAAAAAATATGTTTAAGGTTTGGAAATTTCCATTGTAAATGACACTTGATGTTAAAATTTTTCAAAACTGCAATTACAAACATAGCAAAACATGGTATAAAATTTAACTTATATCTGTTGACTTACTTTGGAATGGGATTTCACATGTATTCCAGCTTTCATGTCATAATTTTCTGAGGTTATGTAAAATACATTTTTCTTAGATTTTAACCAAAATGTTATGGAAATGTCAATTTTTTTTATTAGAAATCAAAAGGTTTAAGCCTTGAAACATTATTTTACTGGAATTTAAGTTGCTTCTATGCATGATTTCAGTAAACAGAAACATATTTAAGTGGTTTGAAATTTTGACCCAAAAACTCAAAAGTTACACCCTTTACTGTGAAAATGACCATATATAACCTCCATATGTCACATAATATGGGCCCCAGGGCCCCAAACGCTAAAACATAGGGCCGGCCGTTACTCAGTGAATAAAGCAGCTACGATGCCCAGCTTGAGTTTACTGATATCACTTGAAAAGTATACTTCAACATATGTACATGAGCCCCATAAGTCAAATATTATGGGCCTCAGGGCCCCAAATGTTAAAACAAAGGGCCGGCCGTTTCTCATCAAATAAAGCAGCTTCAGGGCTCAGAGTTTGTACACAGATTGCACCTGAGAATTATATTGTTATATGTACATATGAGCCCCATGTGTCACATAATATGGGCCCCAGGGCCCCAAACGCTAAAATATAGGGCCGGCCATTACTCAGTAAATAAACCAGCTACAGTGCCCAGCTTGAGTCTACTGAGAGCACCTGAGAATTATACTTCAATATATGTTCATGAGCCTCATAAATCAAATACTATGGGCCCCACCAGGGCCCCAAATTAAAACAAAGGGCCGGTTGTTTCTCATCAAATAAAGCAGGGCTCAGAGTTTGTAGACAGATTGCACCTGAGAATTATATTGTTACTAACACCCACCCCATACACGTAGGACTAAACAGATCCACAGAGAATAGTGTAATTATAATATAGATGACATCAACGTTAAGGCTGTTCCAGTTAAATTACATACCCATTGGCTGTTCCATTTAATTTACATACTCCCTCTGAAATGGCCACAAAATAGGCTGTTCCATTTAATTTACATACTCCCTCTGAAATGGTTGTTCCATTTAATTTACATACTCCCTCTGGAATAGCTTTCACATAAGAAGTATATTGTTACTAACACCCATCCACCCCATACACGTAGAACTAAAGAGACAGATCGTATTATATCATAATAGGAAATACCAGCGTGAAGCGTTAAGGCTGTTCCATTTAAATTGCATACCCATTGGCTGTTCCATTTAATTTACATACTCCCTCTGAAATGGCCCCAAAAAGGCTGTTCCGTTTAATTTACATACTCCCTCTGAAATGGCTGTTCCATTTAATTAACATACTCCCTCTGGAATAGTTTCCCCTAATCATATTGCATAGCCTCACTGTGAGTAAGAGATACTGACAACAGCAACCTATGGAGAGTAAGAGAGACAACTCCCTGAGAGGGGACTTTTGCAATTTCTTTATTTTAAGTGCTACGACAGTGCAACCTACTTTCAATTAAAGCTTGTGACTTGGACTTTCACTTTTTACACATTTTCTGCCCAATTGGGCGACTTTTTACAATTTCTTTATTTTAAGTCCTCAGCAAATAAGGACTGTAAGTTTGGGTACACCGATAACATGCGGGTATAGCCGTATTTGTGTACAAATATATAGCCTTCTAGTTTATTTTACAATGGTTCACTCACTCAGCTTACCGTCCATGACCAGATGGGACACTGTTAATTCATCGGACATAATTAATTAATTGATCATCAATAATTGATTTGTAATGTTTTGTCAATGTAAGTATACAAATTAAACATTGGTCATGAACACAATGAAAAATATCCTGCATATTTCAAGCATTATTACTTCATGGGCAAAAACAATTAATGTATACGTTTAAAATAGCAAACACTCCAGGGCTAATTATCAATCAAACCATCTTAAACCAATGAACTTGAAAATAAAGGTTAACTATTAGTTATTTCAACTAATTATATATCTTGATAATTGCACCTCTACTTGAACCATAATTTTCCAATTGAACACCACAATTAATCTTTCTAATCACTTAAATACAATAGGTAATAAAATTACTGATTGCCAATTGTACCTTTCATCCCCATTTAAGTAGGACATTTGACATCAAAACAACTACAGTTTGTAGTATGCAGTAAATTACGTAGTTTCTGTGCGCCGTAAGGACCGTCGATGAATCGATAATAATCAAAAAATCGGCTATCCAATAATATCAATATCGCCGATATCACTTTTGGATGAAAATCGATATATCGGAGGAGCCGATAATGAAAAAAAAATCAAAAATTGGGCGTAAGCAGTGTGTTAACCGCCGCAATTATGTCAATACAGACATATTTTGAAATGTAAAACTTCTAGAATCAATGAGACCGAGTGATGTTGATGATTTTAAGCCCATACTTAAACATCTTTTCACAAATGATTTGACATACGACTTTTCCGCTTGCAGCGCAATTCGTAAGTATTCAAATATTTGAAGCTTAGTGACTTGAATTTTCAGGTCACTAAAATTGGGAGGAAAATCGATTTATCGATTATTATCGATAATGAGTGACCAATATATCGATTTTTACGGTCCTTAGTGCGCCGTAATGTCAAAAGGAATTAACATGCTGCTAGGCGCACACAAATGCATGAGTGTCGTGCATGCGATGCACGATACGCTTATGCAAAATGTGCGCACCTTCCTTCGTACTTAAAAGTGGACAGACTTTATCACAGACACTCCATGCCCTGCTTCTAATGGGATAAAACATTGAAATTCATCAAAGAGTTTTTGATTTAAAAAAATGACATAATTTTTTAACCTGCACCAACGACAAGTAACTGCTTTAAAACAGACCTCTGGCTACATCTTTGAACAAAACCAGTCATACTCATAGCACAAGGTCCACTTCCTCACTTTATCAAATTCCACACACGAAAGTGACAAGCACAAATTAGTGCTATGAAGTAGTACAAGTAAGGCCGGTATTGTATCTTTGTTTCGTTTTCTCATTGGGGTTTCATGATAGAGATGCAGTAGAGTCTACCTTACACTGTTGCTATGCTATTTTGATAATTATCAGAAGCCATTTACATCTGACCTGATACGTCTGAGTAGATGATGATAGTGATGCTATCACAGTGGAATCCAATGCATAAGATTCCAATATTGAATACATAAAATAGCATCACAAGCTTGCCTTGGTTACTGGTAGTCATTGGACGTGTTGCATGGAATTTTGACTTGCATGCATGATGTTATGATAAGAGTTTTCATATTGTATCTTAAACATATAAGGTCAAGATTTTATATTTCAATTTATTAGTGCAATCAAGTACCGTAGCAGTAGAGTTGTCTGATACTATTTTGAGATGCAAATAAATGCATCTTTTTCAAATTCTATTATATTTTTCTGTTTTCAGTACAATGCATGATATTCATCTACACAGGTTTTCAACATTGTATGATGTTGATGGGCTAAATTATTATTTATAACAAGAAGAATTAATTTTGCTGCATTTAAGTTAATTCGTCACACAATTAATGATCACTTTTTATTGAATCACTTCGGGGTTTACAGGAATTGGCATACAATTATTTTTACACAAGAAAGCAAATTTCACAGTATAAAACCTGGCATTTTATCATTTTACTCATCATCACGATCATCACTCAATATGATTCAAAATGTATTTTAACTAAAACGATTTAACAATGACAAAAAGGCTAGTACTATTAAATAAGCTGGTGCAATATTGCTATCTTCAGTAGATAGCATAATATAACCCTTGAGGTGGGCATCCTAAATTTCATCTCAAATGCCCCAGATCTTTTCCAGTGGAAATCATACATTTGTACCCGCTATAAAAGATATGACCACATAGGGGTGTAGATTTCAAATTGAATCACCCATTCAGGTAACCCCTGTAATACCAGGATAATGCCCTGGATCCATGCTCTTTTTTGATGTTGATATAAAAATCAGAAAACAGGCCTTCATTTTTGTAAATTGCAAAAGCTCTGTTAATCACTCTCCTGAGTTTACTGAGGTGCTCAACAAGGAGCTCAATCTTTTAATATCTGTATAACACAGGGATTCAAGTAGCGAGGAGCTCAGTAAATCATACTCCTGGAATGTTGTTAAGGATAGCTGTAGGAGCTCTGGTGCAATCAAGCTCCTCAAAAACGAATGTCTGAAAAAACATTAAAAAACCACCCATGAAAAAGGCTTAAGGGGGTATTACACCCATGTGGTAAAATTGTGACTATTTTTGCATTTTTCTCAAAAAATAATTACACACTGGTAACAAAAGTTGTGTATATTATTGGGGCAAGGAATCCAATTACTACACTGAAATTTCAGTGACACAAGACAAGCGGTTCAGTTTATATGATAGAAAACGAGGTACATCCTAGCGGTACCTTATTTCTGATCATAAATAACAAACCGCTTGTCTTGGGTCACTGAAATTCCAGTGTAGTAATTGGATTCCTTGCCCCTATAATGTACATAACTTTTGTTACCACTGTGTAGTATAAATCTAGTAGCAACATTACAACAGACTGATCCAATCCACTATTTAATAGCCCAATTGGGTGACTTATGAGGATTTCACTCTGATTTGTGATCAGTTCCTGTTTTATAGAAACTAAATGTTTAAGTAAAGAATTGGGTGACTTTTTGACATAGGCTACTCTGATTTTCGGCTGTTTCCTCACTTTCTTGTTTCACAGAACCAATGGTATAAAATGTGGGAGAGTTTTCAGCGATTCAGACTGACAAATTTGGCAACCCTATCACAAACCAGAGTGGTTTTACACTTCATTGGGCAGGTTGTCATTCTGAGAGATGTAAATTATTAGTCATTTGGATTCCTTGGTGAATATGGGCATGACATTATAGGAAGTAATAATGCATTTAATGGAGCATTTGTAATGCAAGATCCACTCAGAATTAAAATGGAATGGGGATGGGTAGATGAAATTATCAGACCACAATTCCTGCTTGATCATCTATGAGTGTGTTTATACTGGGCACCTAATACTATGCTTTTATTCCCTGCATTTTCAATCCTCTCTCGCCATCAAAAAATGATGATTTGTCAACATTTCCTGATTCCATTTTAGGAAAGGTGCAGAGGGTCAGCCTTCAAATGAAACTGGTTTCATTATAAGGTCTTTCTGATTTGCTCTCAAAGACTGCAAACAATGGTATAATTTCTGAATTCCTTGAACCTTTTCACAAAAACTTTCACTAAAATAATGATAACATTGACCTCTACACACTAAAAGCAATCACTTCAAATACTCAATTGACATCAATGACTTGCAACATCAAAATGACTGATTGAATCCTACATTTGCAGACACTAGGGGTAGGATATCATGTCGGCATCTTATGATATCCAACCCTGGATCACACCTATAGGGAAGATGCCTAGATGTTATCACCTGCTATACATGAGACAGGTGTAATGAATTCCATTAAATGTAAATTGTGTTTGAATAACCCATATCTATGACTTGTGATCTTCCATTATGTTGAAAGGTATACACAGATTCACAATAAGGTGAACTATGGGGACAATGGGGAGATGCATCCCTGTATTTTCAAAATACCCCTTTTAAAATGAGCAATAGTCAGAGACAGGTGCAACTTTATTCTGATATAGTCCCCATATAAACCATGATGCAGAAAAATTTGTTATTTGAGTCTTCCCCTTTTGAGTGGGGATGACTACTGTAATCCTCCACACACAAAACCTCACCACCACCCTACCACATACACACTTTGTCATATCATAATACTAAGACCATTTTTTTTCATTAGTCCATCTCCTGCAGATGAAGAGATTTTCATTTCATTTCTATTGAACATGTAGAATATGCAGACAGACATTTTGTTTTTTTATTGTTTAATTATGATTCCAGTTATAATGTCAAATTTTGGCACCATTTGATTTCTACCAATGTTCAATCCACCTATTTTCTTACAATCTTTTAAGATTGTAAGATGCATTTAAAATGCCTCCCTTTAAATTAATTTATTATGTAAGTAAGGTTACCCATGAGATGGTTTACATCTTCTAATAATCTAATTTTTAATAATCTACAACACATACTTTCCTTTCTTAACGATGACACTACAGCACAACTTTGGAATAACATTATCCAAATAGTTCATTTGCAAGCAAATATTTAATTCTAACCATGAACATCAATTCCCAAATTTTCCACAGGGGAGTGCTTTAAACAGAATATGCCAATCAGTGCCTGGATAACATAACAAGGAAACAATCTCCCTGGCCACAAGTGTTATTGAACTTTAACAGTTTCATTCTCTATAAGCTCAGATGAGACCACAAGATAATAAATGATAACAGTCTACAAAAGAATACACACAGATTTGTTTAAAGGGAAATGTGTCAGCTGTTATGTACATTTCAGATTTGCATCTATTTAGTGTATGCTTCAATGTAGGATATGCTATTACTTCAAGTTTAAACACAGGATGACACTGCTTAGAACATGATGTGAACAAGTTGAAACAGGGTGATACTGGTTAGAACAAGATGTTATTGTTTAGTTAAAACAGGTAACACTGGTCAGAACAAGATGTTAACAGAATAAAACAGGGTTACACAAGTTAGAGCAAGATGTTAACAGTTTACAACAGGGTAACACAAGTTAGAGCAAGATGTTAACAGGTAACACAAGTTAGAGTACGATGTTAACAGGCTAAAACAAGGTTACAAGAATATCTACAAGTTAAAACAGGGTTACACAAGTAAGAGCAAGATGTTAACCGGTTCAAACAGGGTTAACAAAATTTTAACAAGTTAAACCTTGGTAACGCATGTTAGATCAAGATGTGAATGAGTTCAAACAGGGTGGCACAAGTTACAGCAAGATGTTAACAAGTTACAGCAAGATGTTACAAGGATAAACAGGGTGACACAAGTTAGAGCAAGATGTTAACAGGTTAAAACAGGGTTACACAAGTTAGAGCAAGATGTTAACAAGTTAAAACAGGGTTACACAAGCTAGAGCAAGATATTTAAAGGTTAAAACAGGGTTGCACAAGTTAGAGCAAGATGTTAACAGTTTACAACAGGGTAACACAAGTTAGAGTAAGATGTAAACAGGCTAAAACAAGTTACACAAGTTAGAGCAAGATAATCTGCAAGTTAAAACAGGGTTTCATAAGTTAGAGCAAAGATGTTAACAGGTTAATACAAGGTTAACAAAAGTATGCACGTTCGATCAAGATGTGAATAAGTTAAAACAGGATGACACAAGTTACAGCAAGATGTTAACAGGTTCAAACAGGGTAGCACAAGTTACAGCAAGATGTTAACAGGTTCAAACAGGGTGACACAAGTTACAGCAAGATGTTAACAGGTTCAAACAGGGTGACACAAGTTACAGCAAGATGTTAATGATTTAAAACAGGGTGGCACAAGTTACAGCAATATGTTAACAAGTTCAAATAGGGTGACACAAGTTACAGCAAGATTCTAACAAGTTCAAACAGGGTAACACAAGTTACAGCAAGATGTTAACAGGTAACACAAGTTAGAGCAAGATGTTAAGAGGCTAAAACAAGGTTACACAAATTAGTGCAAGATGTTGACAAGTTTAAAGATGTTGACAAGTTCAAACAGGGTAACACAAGTTACAGCAAGATGTTAACAAGTTCAAACAGGGTAACACAAGTTACAGCAAGATGTTAACTAGTTCAAACAGGGTGACACAAGTTACAGCAAGATGTTAACTAGTTCAAACAGGTTTACACAGGTTATAGCAAGATGTTAACACGTTAAAACAGGATTACACAGGTTATAGCAAGAAGTTAACAAGTTAAAACAGGGTGACACAAGTTACAGCAAGATGTTATCAAGTTCAAACAGGGTTACACAAGTTACAGCAAGAAGTTAACAGGTTCAAACAGGGTGGCACAAGTTAGAATAAGATGTTAACAAGTTAAAACAGGGTAACACAAGTTAGAGCAAGATGTTAACAGGTAACACAAGTTAGAGTACGATGTTAACAGGCTAAAACAAGGTTACACAAGTTAGAGCAAGAGATCTGCCAGTTAAAACAGGGTTACACAAGTTAGAGCAAAGATGTTAACAGGTTCAAACAGGGTTACACAAGTTACAGTAAGATGTTAACAGGTTCAAACAGGGTGGCACAAGTTACAGCAAGATGTTAACCGGTTCAAACAGTGTGACACAAGTTACAGCAAGATGTGAACAAGTTAAAACAGGGTGACACAAGTTACAGCAAGATGTTAACAGGTTAAAACAGGGTGGCACAAGTTACAGCAGGATGTAACAAGTTGAAACAGGGTAGTACAGAGAAATTTAGAGCATCTTTTCTACCTTTCCTAGCTAATGTAAGAAAAAAACAAATAAAATTACTAAGAGTCAGATGATGGGGGACGGAACAACCTGCATAGAAAAGTCAGGGAAACTGTTGTATCAATTTCAATAGTAATTATTGAATTATTGCATCCATAGAACAAACAAACAAACAAAATTGTTTAAAAACTAGATGATGGGGATGGTACAAAAATGTTGTCTCAATTTCGATATTATCATTATTCTTGAATCATTGCGTCCATTAGAATACAATGCTGGTGAATATACATGCAAGCAGGGAAGATGAAAATCTTCTTTGATGCAAGCAACCTCATTATTCATAACCATTCAAGGTTGCGTCAATTTACTATCAATATGAATCAAACAGACAAAGGAACAGTACTTTCCCCATTACACCCACCTTAGTGATATTCTCTGATACAGAGTGAATAGTTTACCTGAGGGCAAGTTGGGATATGTCTTGCATAAATTTGATTTTGCAATGTATCATTTCCTACACTTTCATAAGGAAATAAAACATGAAATAATTAATATTTTTGCTGTGTACCAGTATTGCAAATTATTGTATTTGTTGATGTTTATCTAGTTAATGATATGTTTTATAAAGTAAAGCTGACATGAAATTATGGGAGTGGACTCAGTGGAGACGATTTCAATATTCTGTGAGTTTTGCTATTTATGCTAATTTCATAATCAGAGAATGGCAAATTACTAATTTCTACCAGTTCATTATTTTAAGCATCTATAAATAATTTCTGTTAAATTTTAATCATAATATTAGACAATTGTTTTATATTTATAAAGTAAATTTGCTGCGAAAATACAGTTTTACTCCTCAGTGTATTCATCTATAAATAGAAGTTGTGTTCACACCGCAATTACTCCTGGGTGTAACTTTAAGCCGGTTTTGCCTAGCATCAGGTGTAAGTGCATCCACATGGCATCTGATATGTTTAGCTAATACTGGTATTCTTGTAAAACCAAAAGTACATGTATATCCTCTGAATCAATGTGCGCCACCTTAATTCGAAGGACCATGGTTGCAGAAGTTACACCAATCATGATTATTTGATAACACAAGCACTAATCCACCTTAACACTATGACACCTACTACACTTGCATCATGCCTGGCTTTCTTTGGATCGTGTGAACACCTCTCTAGTGTCAATGCCTTGGGTTCTGTGTTCTGACTGAATGAAGTAGCAACAATGTGCCATTGATTTTTGTCGTAATCACACCGATAATTTTAGCTTGGTAGATTAGCTGGGCGTATACAGGGAATGGATATAAAGCCTAGTCAGTTACTCAGTTTTTCATATTATTATTGACATCACTTCACCAGCGAATATGCTTACTATTTGATCACAACATAGACCAGTGATTTTTATATTGCTGCAAAAACGACAGAGATGCCGGGCAGAGATGCAGCAAAATTGATTTCTAAATTACTGTTTATCATCATCTGGGGAGTCTAGTGGTCTAATTAGTTGTCTTGTCTATGATGGAAAGGGCTATTCCAGTTCAAATCCACACACCCCCTATGAAAGACATGACCTTAATATCCTATCCAGGGGGTGTAGATTCCAAATGGAGTCACCCGTTTAGGTAACCCCATTTGAAATTCACACTCCCTGTGTGGAAGATTTAGGTCATGTCTTTCATAGGGGGCGTATGGATTTCAAATGGAACAGCCAAATAACTCAACCATCTCATGTGGCTGGAGTGCGATTCGATTCTGGATGTATACATCTATGCACAAGTTAGGTTGATGGCTCAGCGGCACAAAGATGTATGTCCATTAGTTGCCTCATAATGATTGCATCTACATAGCTACGTGTTAGGTGACACAAAGATTAAGATGTATCATTTCAATGGCGGCACAAAGATGTTAATTGGACATACATCTTTGTGGTGCTGAGCCCTCCAATGGTAGCTAATGGACACACATTTTGTGCTGTTGACCATTTTGTTTACTGAAATTCACATAATGACATGCATACGTAAAGAATATATCAGCATTCCAAATAAACTTGTGTTTGAGAGAATATCCCTGTTGGGATGTGTGGCAGTTTGATGTGGTGTGTATTTGTCTGTATTGTAATACCGATGAGTGTTTCGCTGGATGTAAAAAATTAAAGGCTTACGTATTGCACAACAAGATACTCCATAGAAGTGTATGATTTTTAAAACAAATTTTCAAAATGAATTTCTATACCTTTTTGTTAAAAATACAGCTGTATGTAGATCTAACAGGGAATCTGAATGCCAATTTTCCAAGTCACCTAATATTAAAATCTCCTAGTAATATGATCCACAGGTCTGAAATATGGATCAAAGTTTTTGTGTGTTGTGGATTTTCTAAAATGAAATATTACACCTTAAACTTATATGTTTCGATCCAAGGGAATAATTGAAATTCAGAGGAATCTTGCTCAAGAAGATGAGTTGAAATGGTGCTTTTCTCTAAAACCTTGGTGTCCTGGTCAAACTTATAGGCCCTATCCTATTCCAAATTTACTTAATTCTGAGGTTTTTATGTTTGCTGGAGATAAGATTACCCTTACTTCAGTACAAACTACATGTACTCATACTACTACTGTTACCCTTTAAAGAGACAAATGAAAGTACAAATTGGCTTTAAAAAGTACCAATATTTTTAACATTTCAACTTCAAGTACACTTTTACGAAAGATACTCAATACAGGTATGTACTCCATATAATTTTACCCAGTAGGCCTAGTATTCAATAAAAATTCCTTTTAAAACGGAAAGAGGTGCCCAATGGAAAGCTGCTGAAATGGTGCCCCAAAAACAAATTTTCCAGATTCATTTTCTTTCACAATCAGTTGATGCTACATAGGCCTACATGTACATTCAGGGCCATAGCAAGTGGGTGGAGGAAGTGGACGATGTCCAGGGGCCCCGAGGGTTAAGAGGCCGAGCAAAAGCAAAAACGAAATAAGGGAAATAAAGGAGATGTTAAAAGGAATGAATAAATGTTTGCAAACAGAGCTGAAATTAACCCCCTTATTTATGTAATTCAGAAAGATAATGCGTACACATAGTAAACAATGTTAAAGTACGGAGGCTCTCCTCCCTTTTCCTATTCTCAATATGAGGGCATCTACACGTGTAGTGATTTCAGGAACTGAGCAAATTCTGGTCACGATAAAATAATTTTATTGTCTCCTGGTCATGTTATAATGTGTCACCACAACAAATGTGAATACATTCTTCCCCACACACTCATGATATTACACATGCCAATAATAATCATTTAGCCTATCCATAAAACTTCATAATTGGTCCCAAACTATCTTGAGGGAAATAAGCAAGCAACATTATTTCCTGTCAGTTGGGCCATCTAAGGTCAAATTTATTCTCTTCAATCAATATAATCATAGACAGTATGATGCTAACATTGCTAGCATGTTATGCAGTATAAACTGTGCTTTAAAAATGTACTTGAAGTTGAATGTGAAAACCCTTATTTAAAGGGGCTGTGCAATAATTTGGAAGGCAAGATTTTTTTTTTGCAATCCAAAAGGGAGGAACAAGCAATTGTTGGCAGGGCAGGTTGAAAGGAGGGTAAGCAATTTTTGGGACACATTCAATGGGAAACCTAACATAAACAGATAAAATGGCTTTAGTAAAACAGTAAAGAAACGTTCAAATGTACAAAATTTCCCAGTTGCGTCTCTCACTTTGTAGACCAAGTCATGCTCATATTTTGGGGGGCTTTGGGGGCGCTAGCCCCCGGGGTAAAACAGGGGGCGGCGGAAGAAGAAGGGGCGGCAAACGAAGGGGCGGCAGAAGAAGTAGGGGTGGCAAAAAGGACTAGTAAAGAAGAAAGGGCGGAAAAATTTGAAATACATAAAAATTGTACTATAGATCAAAATGTGTTGCTTTTAAGGCGCTAGCGCTTAAATCATTTTTTTTTTTTTGCTCTTCGCTTTTTCAAACCACCATAAAAAAATTGGGTCAACCTTTTTTTTTTGTTGAGGAAGGGGCGGCAAAATTGAATTTTCTTCAGCCCCCCGGGGAAGGAGCGGCCACGGTAAGCCACTGCAAGTTGCCATGCCCTATTGGCAACACTTGGGATGGTCTAATTTATTTGGATGACATTGATCTTGCCAATGCCCAAATGAATTATGAGAAACAGAATATGATTATGAAATGAACTTGATTTATTACATAATTACCTGAATATTAGTGATTCTTTGAACCCATTAGGAATGAAATTTCCCAGAATCCAGTAATGAGGAATCTGGATAGTATCAACCATATTATAGTCATTTTATTAATTTAATCTTCCTAAATGGGCTATTTCACGTTAAGTGTGCACTTTTCAAAATGGTGCTTCAGCATTTCTGGTTACCTGAATTTGGAACATTATATAATGTGGGTGATTTTATTAGATGGGTGTTATGGAGGAGAAGCTACAGGAGCATTTTCATTCAATTCTGACAACTTTTTATATCAGATTTTTGCATTTACATGCATTTTTAACACATTTCTGGAGTCCCACTTCATATTTTGAATATCTTGTGAATGATTTCTTAGGAATATAAATAAGCCTCCTTTGTAGCTATTGCTTTGGTAACAAAGTATGAAGCATACACAATGCAATGCAAGTTATTTGGCATAAATTGGTCCAGTATTGCGAAAATTATATGACCATTTTTGTAATTATGTAGATTCTGTGTTAAACAAAAAAAGCGATGTCCTCTCCAAAACAAGTACTATCAAAATTGAAACTAAATTGGTAGTTCCTGCCAAAACTTGCATCTGTAGAATCTTCAGGGTGTTCCGCAATCATAAAACAGGACAATTAGTTCTGAGGATATTTGTATAAAATATCACAACCTGTCAGTTTTGGTGTCTTGATTCCGCGTTAAAACTGTGTCCTCTCCAGAACAGGGGTAAATCGGCAATTGACACAAAACCAACTTGGGTAAATGTTTCACTTTATTTTAACAAAATTAACCTTCTCCTTCCCTCTAACAAGACAAGGCATTAGTTTTTAATCACAATACTCAAAGTAGCCAATATCTGATGATATCATGTTGTTAAACAGAATGTCCTCTCCAGAACAACCAAAAACTGTGGTCCGTAACAGCTCACAAAAAACATGTACTTTTATTTCAAGTGAATGTTTCATCTAGATATTGACAACACATCTAAAGTGAGCATTTGTAGTCAGAAACATCTATTTTCAAGATATGTTTTGATGGTGAAAGTGTGGATTTCATGCCTCACCAAATAGCTGTGACCTGTGTCTGGATTTACAGGAGCCTTCATTAAAAGTAAAATACAAGAGATGGTATGCTTTTTTAGCAGTATTTGTGTGTAATAACATCTGATGAAAACTTTTAGACTGATGAAGATAATTTTAGATAAGTATGCTGCTTGAATATCAGTGAAAAAAAGTGCAAAACAGATTGTTAAACAAAATGTCCTCTCCAGACACCCATACGTTGGAAAGCTCAGAAAACACAAGTTCTACTGAAAAATATGAGAATTTGACAATATTTAATTAAAACACATCAGAACTAATATTTATGATAAGAAAAATGATGCACAAGAGGATATACTGTTATAAATAAAGTAAGAGTTTCATGTTTTTTCATCAATCGTTTAACTTGCTTCTGGATTTACAGAAGCCCGCACTTTAATTTTTAAACAAAAAATGTCATACAGAATGATTAAAAAATGTGTATTATCATCTGATGAACAATGTAAACAAATGCAAATAATTTTGACCCATACATTATTTGAACTACATTAGCACTGAAGTGGTTAATGTTGTTTTGTTAAACAAAATGTCCTCTCCAGACACCATGCATTTTCCCATTGAAGCTTTAGTGATGAATTTAACAATGTTATTGATGATCCCATGCTCTGATATTTTGGAATTGAATTTGGTACATCATGAAGTTCTAAAAATCATAGAATTTTTATGAATTTAAGGACTTCTAATTTTGACCCTCTGTGGGACTCAAAGTGTACACTTAACGTGAAATAGCCCAAATATGAATGTACTGTCAGTGCCTGTATAGAAGAAATATTTTAAGTAACAAAAGTACTATAAACCTTTTCAATCCATGTGTACATTCAAATTTTGTCAATTGCTCCCCCCCCCCCCATATAAAGTAAACATTCCAGCCTAGGATTATGATTATTTTGACTTAATGAAGTATTTTTTAAGTGCCACTCAAAAAAAATATTTAAAAAAAAATATTTAAAAAATCAGGAACAAATCTAAAACTTCTCATTCGTTTTACAACATTAAAATTAACAACTTTCACTTTCATTAAATTCCTCATACTTAAATCATCATCATCATTTTCATCACACCATTTCTTTACTGATCTGATCGCTTTTGTTCCTCACACACAAACGCCAAACAGGAAAAAATCCACAACATTATTATAACAACTTTCACTTTCACCAATAATTCTTTGCACTTCACTCATAATCAACATAATTTTGTCTTTCTTGTGTCAACATACATGCAAAAGGCTAACAACTCGGAATGTTCATTCAGGGATTTTGCCCAGGAGGTTTTACACTCTTAGGTGAATCTTAGAGGATTGACCCACCCCAAACTCCCAAGATATAGGGTTTTGATAAACCTCCAAGCTATAATCAAATTCTTGGCCAAACTGGAACATGCGCCTTGCGTCCATGTAGTGTACTTAAGCGTGTATGCAGTGTAAGGTGCGTGTATACTTTCTTCTGTACCGCGCTATATTAGGTGTGTGTTTATCGCGGAGCCACTAAGCGTTCACAGTGTTCCAGTTTGGCCAAGAATTACTTAATTTGATTATAGTCTGTACTACAGACCCTAAACTCATATTATCAGTGTCCACATTAAGAAAATAAAAGGGGTTGTCCCACGGACAACCAGGTTCTAATTTCTGGTTGTCCACCAAAAAGTTTTTGGTTACAATCTGAAACAATGTTACATCATAGACAGTAGAGAGTGACCAATAAAGTGGAGTGAGTGTAGTCAATTTATGAACAATTACTCTTTAACTATTTAACATTTCATCAGTTGTGTCAGGTTTGAGCAAACTAATGCTGAAAAAAGTGACTTTTGGCTTTAGAGCTTTGGTTGTCCGCCGGACAACTAGAGCATTATTATCGTTTGTCCGGTGCATGTTTTGGTTGTCCCGGGTGAACGGACAACCAAAATTTCGAACACTGCATATTATCCAAAGGGAGAGAAACTACTAAATACCAAACACTCAGAAACCAAAGTGGCTTGACTGTCACGCCTTGTCATCCCCTCTCGGTTATGATTACTCGTCGCTACATGGCTCAATGTCACGCTTTCACCGCTCAGGAGTTTCTGCTGGCAAAACTCGGGAGTAACTTCAAATTTAGGTTCACATCCGTCTGAACATGCCTACAATCATCATAATTCCCATCTCACAGATTTCATACTCCAATGCCTACAGTGTTATACCAGCTGTGTGCTATGTCATAACATGGTGGCACTATTGTATGCATTGTTGGATTCAACAAAGCCAACACTGTAATGTGATTGTAAATACAACACATATTTAATCTCGCTTTTGCATGTAATGATTTGTAATTGAAAATTTTACAAATATCAATAAATCACATTGAAATTTATTTCCATTCCCCAAAATCATGTATGTATTTTACATTATAATGGTTTAGTAGAAACTACTATAGTGTTCATTTTTTCAATAAAAAGCAAACAATTTTGTAAATTTTATTATTTTTTAAATACAAAATATTTGTATGTAGTTCGAAATGGGACAAAGAAATTGAAATTTCAAGACTCCATGTCTTTGTTTACATATGCCCTTACCCATGTAACAGTTTTCCTGTAACATTGGGCACGGCCAGGGCTTGAACCCGGGACTCAGTGGTGCAAGGTGAGGGAACAACCGATGTGCCAACTCGCTCTCCCCAATCTGTGGGCAAAATCCATGCTTACATTATGAAACATGAATGTCTCTTTCTCAAACATTTGAATTACTAGGTGTGACATGTTCTGACTATTGACATTACTTTCACCAACCAATTATATTTCAATAGATTTTATGGATTAAACAGTTATATTTAAATAATCAAGTACCACAACCATTGCAGTCACCTCATTTATAGCGAATATTTGCTAATCGGTTACTCAGCAAAATTCTCAACTTCCCCGCATGGTTTACTCTTAAGTATACTGTATGTACATTGTAGGTACATGCTGATTGCCAACCAATCTTTTAGTGTACCTTGGCTAACATTTCAACATTCGACAACAATTATTTTTAAAGTCTTTCCAGATTATCAGAAGCCTAACATTCTTGATATGGAATAGGGAAACTTTTCAATTCAAAGTATATCTTGAAATCTCAAGGTAGATGAAATAGACTACACCAGGCACAAAAAGAAACTCGTCAGTTATATTCATCCTTGATGTTCATTAACTTGATAATTTGGGATTATTCTGAAATATACATTTTGTTAATTGGACTTTGCTTTCTCATTTGACACCCTGTTTGTGAACATTGAGCAAGATATCGCCTCAAACTCTCAAACCCCAAAATGAAAAGTTGCAATTTTAACGATTCAATTGTAAGAAAGAATGAACAGTTTAACCAACCCAAAGTGTTACAATTAAACATGACAACATACTTATAATTATACTGGGGAAACGATTAAGCATCAGTAATGATCTCCTGCACATGCGTACTTACGTAATACTTGTATGTGTGTGTTGTATACCATGACTGCTATAACATTAGACCCAGCTTTAACCACCGTTTATCAGTGGGAGCTGGTAGCCTAATGGATAAGGCGTCCGTCTAGAGATCGGAAGGTCGTGGGTTCGATTCCCATGCCGGCACATTCCCTTGCTTTTTTTTTTTTTTTTTTTGTGTGCCGGTCGGGTTTTGTGTTTATTTGTTGTCATGTTTAATTGTAACACTTTGGGTTGGTTAAACTGTTCATTCTTTCTTATTAAATATATTCAGTTTCCTCTTGTAGCGAGCAATCGTTCCCCATTGTGTTTATTTGTTCTTGTGCAGGATGCGTATCCCCATTACCTACTTTAGATTCAATTGTACCTGTTACACTGTGTGCTTTATTGATTGGCCCGTGGTTCTTGTGTGCAATACAACGATCGTTCCCATTGAAAATTGTTGAAAATGCAACTTTTAATTTTGGGGTCTGAGGCTTTGGAGGCACATATCTTGGTCAATTCTTTTTTTTTTCATGAGCAGGGTGTCAAATGAGAAAGCAAAGTCCAATTAACAAAATGTATATTTCAGAATAATCTAAAATTATCAAGTTTTTGAACAGCAAGGATGAATATAACTGACGAGTTTCTTTTTTTGTGCCTGGTGTATTCTAATACTATGTACTGTGACCAAGCTAATTATGTGCACCAAAGATAATTAACAAATATTTTGTATTAAAGTAATATTTAGGAGTACTTAGTAGTAGTAGTACTAGATAAAGAAACAAAGGTGTGAAGGCCAGTGATCAGTGAATGCACTATCCACCCATTCATAAATGTCTATTGAAATGTTCTCTTCATAATAAGAGAATTGTGATGATTAGTGATGTCAGAAGAGTTTGTCATTACTTCTTTAAGGACCAGGTATTTACTGATACTTTTAACATAATAACTATTGTTTTATTTCCAAGTAACATTTTATGACCAGCATTTGTAAAGGCCCTTTGTCTCAAGATTAAAAAAAAAAAAAAAAATTGTTTGTTTGTCCTCGACCGCTCGCACCTATTTTTACGCCTCGCCTACAACTTTTTTTTAACATTTTTTTTTTTTTTAACATTTTCCCCAAAACTGTAAGTTAAAAACATCGATTTTGTTGGATTTTCTACCTTTCTCGACTTTTACGTCTTGATTTAGGCATTTTACGCAGACCATATCATACGTGTGGCGCATGTCCAAACTCACTATACAAATCTATATTTCGCTGTGAACTTTGTACTTTCGGCGATCGTACTATTAAAAGAACTGAATTTATATCAGATAGCTAGCGTTGTTTGTGGACAAAAACGCAGGGTGAAAATGTGTAAATATACCGATTTTTTTCACAAGTTACAAAAATGTACTAAATACATTGTATTAAAATATTTTTCATACATTTGAAATACATATTTGAATGATATATGTAATAGTTTTTTGATTTTTAAATATTTTCACGTGGTGATTTATATTGTCTGCATAACAACGCTCAAGTGATGCAGTCCAAACATGGCGACCTCACGCAGTTTGCGTATGTGTTTTGCTTGAAAGGAAAGTGATTGTAGATCGCCTTGTAAGTGCCCCTATATCCCTAAATTTACGGGAATTATTTAATAATGTAATGTCAGATGTTCCGGCTACTGCTGATGATCAATTTACCGCCTGGAGATAGCGGTGGGGAGAAAAGAAATGGACCGTGGAGTACTGTTTCTCCTACTGAAACAGTGGCTACCATTGCCGATTTGCAGTTCAGATATGTGCATTTCAAAAAAAAAAAAAAAAAAAAAAAATCCATACCCGCACTAATTTTCAAATGGTTGTGGAGGACAAACAAACAATTTTTTTTTTTTTTTTTTATGTAGGTGTGTCATCCCATACATTTCTTGCATCGTCATCATCATGTGCACAGGAAGTAATTATTAATATTCAATTATGTAAATTCATGTTAATTTGTTAGACTGACCATTACATCATTGTTCAAGATAACTTGCTATTGGATGAAATATTAATAAGGAGGTTGGACCTGTACTTCCTCTCCAAAATATAAGATTGATACTTTTGTAGGATAGAGATACTTCAGACTTGATACGAGTTGAGATACTTGTTACTTGTGATACTAACAGTTGACACATGATACTGACAACATGTAGCATCTTAATAAACTTCACCCTTTGGGTCGATCCTCAACATTGGACTCGTGTTTACCTCTTCGCTAATTTCCCCATACTACTATATAACGCCCGTCACAGTACTCTGATTGAAAATGGATGATAAAGTGAAAAGGCTCATCATCACAGGGGGTTTACTTGAAAATTGTGTACTTTTTGGGTACATGGAAACAATGAGCACTCAAGTGAAAGTTATGAAAGAAAAAACCTTTCATCCACTAAAAAACATGTCAAGCCACAGAAACATTAACATCTCTTGAAAATAAGCCTTTCTGCAAAAATATATACCCCTGTATCTTCATCATAGTCCTCATGCACATACATGTAAGTCAATGTTTTCATCATCGTCATCATCACCCTTACAATCATTATCAATTATCATCATCATGGATCATCACCATGATCAACATCTTCATCATCATCATCATCATGCATCATCATTTTCATTGACTCCTCTTCACCATGGACCTTATCATCATCATCATCATCATCATCATCATCATTATCATCATCACCATCATCATCATCATCATAATCATCATCACCATCATCATCATCATCACCATCATCATCATAATCATTGATCACCTTCATCACCATCATCATCAGCATTGCATGTGTACACAGGTTTTAATCATCATCAGATAAGCAAAAAATGTTTTAAAATATTATGTTGTGAACAGATGTGCCAATTGCTCTATTTTGATGAAATCATCCAAATTCAACGCTCTGATTCAACGCAATGCAATTCAAATTAGCTGTGCAACAGAATGAGGCTGTCACCTCTTTGGTGTCAGTTTGCTAGTGAGGAATCTTAAAGCCATACTGATGACACTACTTCAGTAGTTCAATAGAGAAATGACTCACTGAGATAACTAACCACCAGGAGCAAATTGGGCTATTCCATTTAAAATTCACACTACCCCAGTGGAAGATTTTGGAAATATGTTCCATAGGGGATTAAGGGGATGATGTTTTTCAAATGTAATTGGTTAGGGTTAACCATTTTGAAATCCATACTCCCCTTTATTATGGCTTTATCTAGTTAAGTTATATCTTCCACAACTGGAGTGAGTATTTCAAATGGAAGTTACCAAATTGTCTATTCTTTTCAAAACTTATACTCCCTCTGTGGAAGCCTTTAGCAAAATCTTCCACAGGGGCAGTGTAGATTTTAAATGGAATAGCCCAA
Source organism: Amphiura filiformis (assembly GCF_039555335.1). NCBI lineage: Eukaryota > Metazoa > Echinodermata > Ophiuroidea > Amphilepidida > Amphiuridae > Amphiura > Amphiura filiformis. The sequence goes on from NC_092640.1 coordinate 4,967,447, forward strand.
TGGATAGTTAGATGGATGCCACTTCCAGTTGACATATTCAACAGGCAGAAATTGACATGGGACGACAGGGGGAATTATGAGTGGAAAGGTGGGTAGGGATATGTGCCAGATTTTGAAATGCAACTTTCAGAAAACTTGTTTAGATATGGGGGTTTTTATTTTCAAAATTTCAGATGGGTCCTTTTTTCTTTTTCTTTTTTTCCTTTTGAAAATAGCCCTCACTGTAGCCAATTTTTTAATTTCCCCAACATTTGGAGGAAAATGGGTAAAAATTAAGACAATTTGTGTTAAATTTAGCTCAAGTTTTTGAATTTTGGTATATCGATGGGTTCCCTTTCAAATTCTCAGTGACACACCCCTACCCAAACTAAACTTTAGTACCACCCCCCTGCTACTGGTAGGCCCTTTTCTGCAGGTGGCTATTATATGAGCTGGGCTATAACTTAGAACAAATTAATCAATAAATCCTTTATAGGTATTATTCTATACGGAATAATAATATCCTTTATAGGTATTATTCTATACAGCTTTTGTGAATTTTTAAATAGCATCAACAATTCAATAATTCTATCTCAATGCTTGAATGATGGACAGCAAAAATAGCTTCCCAAGGACATTGACACAAGCCAATGGGCGTTTCACAGTGATGCTGCTCTTTACCTCATCACTACATGCACCTGTAATGCAAAAAAAATGTCTTGTCTCTCGAATATTTTGCAATCATTTTGATACAGCCTGTATAGGCATTTTCTACTGATATTTACTTAGCTTGGTACACAGGTAATTCATCAGCAATGTCAGTCAAGTCTGCCATTTCAGACAAATTATGTCTGCTTCACTGTGTCCAATATATAAAAAATGACCTACGATATGACATTATTAAAATTAAGTACTTATACCCATCAAAATTATGTGTCCTAATAAATAATAAATATTTGAGCTCTAAACGTGTTGGTGATTCCATTAATTTGTCTAAATGATTTGCTTTTTTGACAGTTTTTAACAGAATGACCTTTGAAAATTTGGGTACAAAAACTCATACTCTGCAACTTGAGGTCAAATTTTACACAATGGTTGTTTATTTGATGTTATTGAACTATGCCTTTGGGATGAGGCTATTGTGGTCCATAGTGACCAGTCACTGCCTGATCTACTGATCCCTGATCTACTCTCATCAGGCAGGAATTTAATTTCAATTGTAGAAATTCAAATTGGTTTTATAAAGACATTAATTTATTTTAATTGTAGAATTCAAATTGGTCAAATAACATGATCTTCTGTAGATTTCCTACCTGAACTAACAAACTTGTGCCTTTCATAAAGCGCTGCTAAAACCATAAAAACACCATTTGAATATTTCATTTAATCACCATATGTATGGCTTCTGATTTCGCATACAGTACTTTCTGCATCTTTTTACACCAATTTGAATTTAAATGATGTACAGTGGGGGTCATTTTGCATTGACGTTAATTCCTGAAATGAATTTAAAAGCTTCCCAAATTGAATTCATTGGGCTATTCCAGTTGAAATCCATACACCTACACTAATTCCAATCAGCCGTCTACACTTCGCATGTACTGTGTTATGCTTTGTAGTGACGACTGATTATCTTACAGTCCATATCGTGACGGACTTCTGAAAAATATTCAATGCGACTTTGGTTTGGTGTGCGCCGTGGCGATTGACTAGCTGGGCCCATGTAACGCGTCGCTGTACCGCAGCTGCTGTGACAAGGTCGCTCTGAAATTCTAAAACAACAAATTCGGTCAAAAGGTCAATTTGGTCACAACTGCTCATGCTCTATGCCACAGGAATCCTGTTGCAAAATCTGTCACTTTTTTTTTTCTCAGTCGTCAATCCAGACGGTTGACGACTGAGGGTAGCAGTCTACCATACACCCCTCACGGAAGACATGACTTTAATCTCCCACACAGGGAGGGTGAATTTCAAATGGAGTTCCCTGAATGGATGACTCTATTTGGAATCTATAGGCCTACTCCCTGTGTGGGAGATTTAAAAGTCATGTCTTCCAAAGGAATTGGAGAAAATATCAGGAAAATACAGGGTTTACTTGGGCCTTTTTCCTGACCACTACAAGTACTACAAAATAGCCAATATTTTAGGTGGAAATAAGCTTCATTTTGCAAAATCTCATTTTCTGTATTTTTCTGTTTTCTATTCCAATGATTTTTTTTTTTTTCTGTTTTTGGTACATAAAAACATAAAATTTTCCATTCTAATGTAAAGCAATCAAAATCAAAAACATATTACAAATTTAAGATTTCAACTTTTAACTCCTGATTATGTACATCTGTACCATACATTGTACTGATATGAGAAGCGCAGCACAAACTTGATCCTGTCTGGAGGATGCACGTCCATTTTCCAATTTTCTCAAAGGATCTGCGGCATATTTTGTCTACCTTTTACCGGAGACAGTTAACTACCTGTGATTTGTACAGAGCAGCCAGTCAGCAATTACCTGATCACAAATTGTCTACTTCCAGTTTCAATGATACAGTACTGCAGAAACTCAAAATAAATATCTGGCAGAAAAGAGTTTGAATTACAGCGCTGACTGGGACCCGGCCTGTTCACATTAGAAAATGTCTTCATTCGACTAAGAAGTTAATCTTGACTAATTAAGCATGCGACATACACATCGAACAAAGACATTGCACTGTACACATTTCATGAAAATTAACGAAGCTTGAACGACTATTATTAAAGCCAGCGAAGGTCACTTGTCACATGATCACTTTCCTTTCGTTGATCAAAGCGAGCATACATATTTCAAAATTAGCTTTGTCGAACGAAGTATTCCTTTGTCGAAACAACCTTTTTAGCTTCATTGAACGAAGCAATTTGAATCTTCGTCAAAGGAAAAAAAGTGCGTACACATTAGGAAAAAACAATTTTTAATCTTCGTTTGAGGTTCGTCGAAAGAAGAAAATTTTCAAATGTGAACAGGGTCTGGGTTGGTATTAACTATGTCTGCCAGAGTGCAATTTTGGAGGTCAAAAATGCACCATGATTTTCCAAAAACGCAAAAAATATACTTCCTGCCAAATATATGCAAAATCTTTTAAAAAATGTAAAAAAATATGATTTTTAATTTCTAAATTGCAGATTTGGAGATAGTCTCGGTCCTAGCCGATTTGTGCTCCTTCTTCACTAAACAAACCGTCTGGCGGCAACCTCATAAGTACGTCTTTTCTGATTGGTCAATCATCGCCATAAGAAAATCTTCTGACTGAGAATTATACTCTGGTTGCTCTACGAAAAAGGTATAACTAGAATTTTGCAGCACAGCATCGGCCACAATGCCTCCACCTTGAGGCCTATCATTTTAACCAGTGCAATTTCACTTGACCCTAAAATAACCTTCACATAATTTGCCTCAATAAGGTGGCCGTTCCAACCAAAATTCATGAACCTGCAGCAGCCTTGGGCAATTTGACCCCAGATGACCCTGAATGACCTTGACATTTTTGCCTTGTTTCAGTGGTCGTCCCCACAAAATTTCATGAACCTGTGACAATCTATGGCAATTTGACCCCGGATGACCCCAAAATGACCTTGACATTTTTTGGCTCGCTTGGGTGGTCGCTTCCACCAAATTTCATGAACCTGCAACAATCTATGGTGATTTGACCTGGGATGACCCCAAAATGACCTTGACATTTTTGTCTTCTTACAGTGGTTGTTCCCACCAAATTTCATGAACCTGCAACAATATATGGCGATTTGACCCCAGATGACCCCCAATTGACTTATTTGCCTTCATACTCAAGTTTCTGGAGTCCAAATTTCAAATTTTCGCATTTCTTTGATGGGGATTACACAGTTAAGCCACTTCTGTTAGCTACTGTGGTCACAACTTTTGAGTTAAAGGGAGCCCTCTATAATAAGCAATATGGACATTGCTACCTCTGGTGTTCAGCAATTCTATGAAATTGCAAGAGCGCATTAGCTGACCTAAACACTTACACTTGGATTTGATAGCTTAAAATTATAGGTTTCTGTTTAGGCCTTTTAGTTCCCCATAGCCATTCTTGTTCCATAACAATTTTGCCCTTGAATTGGTTTGTTGTCTTGACATTCACCACATCTTCAGGAATATTACTTCAGGTGTCAATCACTCTCTGTAAGAAGAACCTCCTCAGATTTAGGCCTTTGTGCAGCTGCTTCTTGAAGAGTTTGTAGTTGTGTCCCCTGGTGCCTACATTGTCCTTGGTCATGTGGTGAAGAGCTCACTCTGGTAGTCTGGTTTGATATCTTCTTTTTTTTCTAGTCCATTCAAGATTTTGAAAACCTCTATTTTCAACATAACTTTCCTGTATGTTGATATGTGTACGCTAAAAAATCAATGTACGCATACCGGTACATTATACATGTAGATCCTGACCCTGTATCGGTATATAGTCATGAATGTGCTGCTGTGACGTAATTTTGCAGTAAACCTTTGACAAGTGTGTACCGTGATGTTGCAAGGTCAGAGCTAACAACACATACGGCGCAAAGTTCATTAAAAAAAATAAGTGAAATTCAACGCAAAACACGCGATGTACGGTACATTAAAAGACGCTCTCGTCAAAGGTTTACAATAATATTTCAAGTAGATAGATTTCTCTTATGTCTTACATGTACGTCTAGCAATTAGGGGTTCATTTATAAATTTTCATGATTCAAAGGTTGTCCATACATACTCACGATATAACGATGTTTCTGATTGGATTTGCGCCTTTTTTGCTGGTCATAAATTCCGTTTATGACCAGTACGCAGGGCATAAACAAGCTGCGTCACGCAGCGTTGGAACCCAATTAACACGATCCACGATTTGCTAGTGTTGCGTATACGCGCATTAGGGTGGGCCAAAAAACACTTTTTTTCTCGGATCGACTTGGAACTCTCGGAGAATTTTACTGGGGTACATACTACTATTGTGCTAAAATATCAGTAAGATCGAGCATGTTTCCCCAGGCAGTAGATTTTCATAAAATCCCTACTTATTTGCCATTTCTTACTGTATAACTCTATGGAGAAATCAGTAGAAACAACCTGGGAAAAGTAGGCATTGAGATGACATCAGGATTTCGGGCATGATCGTTGATTTATGCCCGAGGCGTGAGCCGAGGGGCGAGGGCATAAACAGCGATCATGCCCTCAATCCTATGAATGAGCCGTGAGCCCCTAATTTATGCCAGAGGGGCCGCTTGAAAATATAAGAATGAACCCCGTTCATACATATACCAGAACATTTTGTGATTCTTATTTCATCAAATAACAAACAATTACAAGTAACATTATTAAAAACAATGATTTTCCTTCACTTTCCCTACCCGACGATCTCACATCCGGGACATCATGGACATGCACCAGCGGCCCGATACACGCCGCTTATACGTGGCTCTCGACCAATCACACACGCTGTTATATTATAGCGTGTATGTATGAACAACATGATCAGACAATATTGATGAGTTTTACTAGTGATCTAGTGCCGTACTATTACGCTGACTTTCGTATTCGGCGAGGAGGACGATTTCGACCTCCCTGGTTTGTTTACAAACAGAGAGGTAGACAAAAGACCGCTCCGCTTGTCCAAACACTCAAGTATCAGAAGGATGGTCCACAATAGCGTGATTCACGTAACATGAATAGGGATTAAAAAGCTGTCACGTAGAGCCATGTGCTTCTATTGTCCAATTTGCCATCAAGATTTCATATGGAAACAGTTCAGACCCAGTACATGATCATGTCAGAAATTAATATTTTGTTCTGGGTCTGATAATTCGGACTACTAGTGATCATGGATTGTCATGATTGTGATTGTGATTGTGAAAACAAGCATGACAAGCCACAAGGGCAAGGCAAGCTGAAGCAATGATCCCGGGGCAATGATCATCAAACATCATCATTCATTGAGTGACATTCACACTGCATTGGCCATTGTGAATGCAGGCCTGACATTTTAAAAACAACTTGACTTTTATAGTTAATAATCATAAGCATTTTTGCTTTCTGTATATTATTCATGCGTATTATAATATGGAACAATAAAATCGTAAGAACAAAACGTAAGAAATCAAATCAATGCATTAGGCATGTTAGGTGTGAGTCAGTAAATAACGTAAATCAACAATCAATGACAATGAATGAATGAAGTTCTTTTTATTTTCGCCACGCCTGACGATCGAAAACATACCTTCCGCCAGCTCCTGTTCCAATTCCGTAAGCTTTACCCGCACTTGGGCGGGTAATTTAGCTTTATCAAACTTTGGTTCCGCCATAGATAGGCATCAAACAATCCTATAGAGCAGTTAAAGTATTCCTTTTAACGAAATTTATCCGTACTAACTCGACTTCCCTTCACTGTTTTGACTATACGTCGTCGGCCATATTGAATGCCGTCATTGCAGTGTTGCTAGAATCAGTTGGTTAAATGGCCCACCCAATAGCTGGTCGAGATTACCGTTCTGTTCAATTAGATTGGGCGGTATGGTGAAGCAGATCTTTTATATAAACACCCAAATGGGCGCACTATACACGACTATTAGAATAAATAATATCACGTGATCAAATAAATGTACTCGTAAAAAAAAGGTCGTGAGAAATAAAAGATTTCGGTGCAGTGTTCACTCAAAACTTTAGTCACCAGCTTTTTATTGTTACTCCAGGGCTCCATAGTCTCGATAAAAGTCGATCGATATGGTATGCCTACATGTTGAAATCAGCACAATTCATAGATACACCTTTTTGCTATGAAATTATTTTTCTCGGTCAATATAAAAGAATATTTTTTTCCATCAGTAGGCCCCATAAACCCGGGCCATAGGGTAAATTGGGGTAAATGGAACGGTGGGGTAAATGGAACGCTGAGAATACAATTCCCTCAATCAAGAAAAAAATTGGGCAACATCATACCGACTGTTCCATTTACCCCAACGCCATACGTTCTGCTTTCGTTTGATACCCCAAGCGTGGGTTTAGCCTACTCGGTATTTGAGTGGAAGAAAATCTCAAATGTTGTCACTGACCTTGAAGTGGTGCTACGGTTCAGTGAACATTACTAATTTAAGGGTATTGATTCCTAAATATTTGAATGTTGTGCTGAGAGTTGTCTTACAATATTGGCAATATGTTTGTTTTCTACAATAACATAAATGTTTTAAACAATAAAATAGCAGATTTTAATGATGAAATTATGCAAATTAATATGCTAATTATCTAATTAATTAGTTTGGTGTTCCATTTACCCCACAACAGATCCACTTGGGTAAATGGAACACGGTTGACTGACTTCAAATATATATAACATGTTAATATTTTTAATTGGTTTAATTATTATGAAATTATATACCACAAATAACTAATTCATGGTAGATTAGGCCTCCTATTGATTTTTTAAAAATCTGAAAACCATTTTTTTCTGTTATGTAGGCCTACCGAGAGAAAGTGTTTTTTTACGTGGTATTTTACCATGTGGTATTTTACCATGTTTATAAAAAAACATGAAAACAAAATTATTTTTGTTAATCTTTTGTTTAGTCACAAAATAGGCCTATATGTTAAATAAAAATATTCTGATGTCTTTTCAATGTAAATATAGCAATGAATGTAGGCTCCTTGCAAGTAATGCCCCTTGTTCCAATTCCCCAACCCACTATTCCATTTACCCCAATTTGTTGGGGTAACTGGAACACCATGACCATGCATGTATTTGGACCGATACAAGAAACAAAGCCATAAAATGGGAGTTTATCTGTTAAAACAAGTTGTAAAAACATATTAGGCCTAAACCCGGGCTAAAAACACTGTGTGCTTGGATTAAAATTAGGCATGAAATTGTGTCTTTTATTGTAAGATTTTTGATTTTTATAGGCCTTAACTCCGTCCGCGAGCTTTTTTCGGAATTCATGTTTTAGCACCTCAAAGGCACTTGCATATCGTGTGGGTCTATAATTATTAATAGGCCTAGGCCTATAGTTTTGTCAGAATATTCATTTTGCCAAAATGACCAACCATACTTCATTTCTAATAGGGCCTATAACCAGCAGAAATAATCGATATTTATAGTGTGGCGGGTCGTTGAAGATGAAAAGCAGGTGCAACCCGGAAAAAATTGGTACAAAGCGGCTGATTTTTGCACCAGACAAGCAGAATGTATCATAGAACATCATATCCAAAATCCACCAAAATCCTCTTTGGGGAATTCTTTTTATCCAAGATGGCCGCCAAAATGGCCGCCACAACATATAATTAGCTATACCGGGTATCTCAGCTTCTGAAGCAGATATGATGATGATTTTAGTGTCTTTGAATCAGGCTGCAACCTGGTTTCGACATATTCTAATGACAGTGGAATAAATGTCAAGCTCTTTGAGGTTCCGTTGTTTACAGCATGCATAAAGCATTATAGGGGCCTAAATATCTACATTTATTTATTAGGCCTATATATCAGCTTCTGAAGCAAAGTAGCTGTTTTTTGGACTCATCTGCAAGTATAATCGCCGTCAGCATTTCGGAAATTTTCTCCTCTGCAATCTCCAAAAGCTGTGACACTTGTTCAATTTTGCGACAGGAACATCCGTTATTTCCACAAGGATTCCTGGAGGGTAGGCCTATACATTTGCATCGTACAAACTTAAGCAAGCTTTGTGGTGCTGCATCTTCCCAGTGGCGTACCGTGGCCGTCCCAACCCCGGGGAGCTGAAGAAAATTCAATTTTGCCGCCCCTTCCTCAACAGCCCGCAAAGGTTGACCCAATTTTTTTCTCGGTCGTTTGAAAAAGTGAAGAGCAAAAAAAAAAAAACAGCACATTTTGATGTATAGTACCATTTTTTCAAAAAATTTTATGCTTTATCAAATTTTTCCGCCCTTTTTTATTTACTAATTCTTTTTTCCGCCCCCCTTGCCGCCCCTCTTCTTCAGCCGCCCCTTCATTTTGGCCGCCCCCTGCTTTTACCCCGGGGCTGGCGCCCCAAAGCCGCCCCCCCCAAAAAAAAAAAAATACGCGCATGTCTTCCAGTGCTAGCGTGTCGGAGCGTTTCCAACCCCACTGCTTTGGATCCAAGTAATTGTTTGAGAGCATTCTCCATAGTATGACCTGCAAAAGAAATCGCAGACTGAAAATATGCTGCTCTTTCAGTAGGTGGAAGCCCCGGGGGTGGAAGCTTCTGTGGATCAAGTGATGCTTTATTTGGTGATACCATTGCCATGAATTTAATGTTTTCCTATTGTACCACCTTTTTAGGGCGTAATATAGAAACAGTGCCAAAAATATCTCTGCCAAAAATCGCTTGCCCCCCCCGCCCTTCGACCTGCCAAAAATTCGATCTGCCAAAACAATGCTTGCCCCCCCGCCCCTTTGGCCTGCCAACCCCTTCCCCCATAATTCAATTCATCACGCGGGGGTACTCATAATTATTGTACCACCCCGTTAAATCACTGAGTGAGCCTTGTAGGTCTACAACAATATAGCCATCGCTTGACTAGAGTTCTGAGTGTGTTGATATTGTCATACAGACAGTCTACAAGCTCTTGCTTGAGATTAGACTATGCCATAGTCGATTTTTGATCAATAAAAATGTTATTAATCTTGATGAACGCATTCAGTTGAACTCGAAATTAGGCCTATACTGATATTTAGTACCGGGGTACATCAAAATATATGAAAAAGTTTAGGCTATATAAATTATATTTGTGACAGTAAAAGTAAAGTATAGGCCCTACGTAGGCTTATATTATTGAATGCAACATATCATAATGGCATAATTATAATGACACTTCAATACTGAACAATTCTAATTTTAGAATCTGCCAGTTTATTATCCGAAAAACCCTTGGGAAGCTAACAAACAGAGGGCGTACGGTGACTGAAAAGATCAGTTGTGAAAATCTATCAATTGTGCACTCATTAATTAAATCAGAGTTTTAAGCTTAAATGTAATAGCCAGAGTAGTGCACAATTGGCAAGTGGACTACGGAGAAGTCTAGCTTGAGATGCGCGAGTGAATTTCCACGTAAAATCACCTGGCAGGCAGGGTGGGAGTTATTTGCTGTATACCTGATACATACATATAGGGTAACTTGGGGCAAATTGGGACACAGGGTAATTTGGGACAGTGATTTCGGAAATACTTTTATACCTTAAAATAGTCACATTTTGCCCATTTTTGCAACAAAATAACTTTGATATAATGTATATTTATATTTCAAACCGTTTAAAAGTACCATTCTTCATTAAACAGGAACTTCTGAGGGCCGTAAGCTTAACACATCAAAATAAGTATTCCATTTTTATGTCATGTCTAAGCAGAGGTCACGACTTGTGGCTCAATATCTGAATCAATGGTCCGGATTAGTGTTTCTCAAATTGAAAAATAACTTCTAAGCTACCCTTTTAATTAAATAAGACAAAAATTGTAACTTTTTTCTTCGAAAATTATAAGAAAAGCTTTCTTTTAGAAATATGCCAAATTGGGGTAAAATGGGACGCCATTGATTTACTGTGTGCTAACTCAAACTGTCCCATTTTGCCCCAACAAAAAAAGTCCCATAGTAAATCAATGGCGTCCCATTTTACCCCAGCTGTCCCATTTTACCCCAGCCTCTGTTACAGAAAAATCTTGCAGTGGGGTAAAATGGGACGCCTTAAAGACACCTTAATAAAATAATGAAGCCGGAAGCCGACCGGCACCAATTTTTGTGAAACGTAAGTCTACGAGACTCTTGGTGATGTACATTTTGTTTTGTAGTGGTGACTTGTCGCAAGTTGCCGGGTATTAGTATTATAGCCGAGTAAAATCTGGTGGGGCAAAATGGGACATTAGGTGGACCAATTTGCCTGACGGACCGACCACACGCACTTGAGGAACTCGCGTCGATTTGAATTTTTATCTTTTTTTTTTCTCCAAGCCCAAAAGTAATATGCTATTTACGATTCTAAAAATCAAAACGAGAAAGATTTTAAATTTTTTTCGCAAAGGAAAATTTGCCGGAAAAACGCATGTGAATTTTTCATTCTCCATTGAAATGTGTACAAAAGTGAAAAGTTGAAGCCCAAAATTGGCACTTTCCTTAATTTTCAGTGCTTTGAAATTCATGGGAGTAAAAATATGGCCAATTTCGAACATATTATTTTTCACCCCTCCCCGAAAAACCCACCCACCATGCCCCCCCCATCATTTGGGCAATTTTCAGTTTTTACTCATAGACGAGCTTCTACACTGAGACTATGTTCCAGGAGGGTTTGCAAACCCGGTTTGCAAAACGAGAAAAGATAACCAAACCCCAAGAAAATTTCTACCCCTTTAAAAAGTTAAAACAATCGCCCCAACCCTTGGGCTCGGATAGCCCGTGGCGTAACTAGGATTGGTAGCGCCGCGCCCGGGGCGAGAAACAAAATTGGCGCCCCTACCGCCCCCTGGCGCCGGGGAATGTCCCCCCGAACCCCCTGGTGCCGGGGAATGCCCCCCCAGTTACGCCACTGCGGATAGTACGGGGATAGCAACGTTTGCGCAGTATTTTCATGAGAGCACACATGATCATATCAGACATATGGTGGAGGTATATCTTCAATACGAAATGGCAAACGTATCTCCACCCTCCCCAAACCAGAACCCCTGGGGGCACTTCAATATGAAATGGATATAGGTGTAGGGCTGGCACTTTCGCACTAAGGGGCATTCGGTGAGAGCAAAATGTAAAAAATATATGGGGTCATTGGTCATTGGGTGAGAGCATGATTTTGGCAGCAAAATGTAAAAAATAAGGGGTCATTGGGTGAGAACATGACCTTATGGAATATTTGGGTGAGAGCCGAAAAAGCGCCACAGAAACCTCGAAAATCGAATTTCTAGTTCTAAATGGCTTAAAATTTCTTTGTTTTTTCAAAATAAGCTACAAAATCAGTGATAAATGAAAGTTGCTGTTCAAATTGAACTTGTAAGGGAAGGGTCTTTGGGTGACAGATCAAATGGAAAAATATGGGGTCTTCGGGTGACAGAGCATGTGTTCGTAAAAAAATATGGGGTCTTTGGGTGACAGCGATGCTGAAAAAGGGGTCTTAACAGCCCTACATACGCGTCACCTCCAAAGTTGGAGTGCCCCCCGGACCAGAACATGCTAACCTATTATTATACATGTACAGGGTGAGTCAAAAAAAGTGCAATAGAGAAAAGAATCCATTTTTATTTAAGAACCGAGTTGAAATTTTTAGGTTTTAAAACATTTTATATATGGTATATCCATCAGTGACCTTGTGTGAAAATATTAAGGAATTAGCATTTACCGTTTTGTTTTTATGACACATTTTATAGCGGTACCCAATTTTAATGTTTGTCCAAGAGACATCTAAAATTTGAATGTCAGCCCACTATGTGTAAGGTAGATTTGGAACCGCTGCCATTTTCTTAACCTCGTTGGCATTAAAATAAAATGGAGCACCCAAAGTGTTATTGCCCTTGGTCTTGTTTAAAGGCACATATAAAATTAACAGATGTGGAAATAGGAGTATAAACTGACCAGTAGGTACCAGTTGTAGTCCAACTAATTCATGGCATATTGGATGGCCTAGGGGAAAGTTAGCCCATATTAGCAAGACTATCCTTGCCTTCAAGGTGAAACAAACCTACTCATCTGGCCATGGGCTGGCCTGGTGTCAGATCTTACCCAGGGAAAGATGACATTCCAATATATGCCTTTAAGGAGAAGAAACATTATTTGTTGTTGTTTTCATTTTACCTTTACTTTAAAGATGATTATTCTCTATCAAAAAGATACACATTTGTAGGCGGGTTTTTCAAATGTCGAAATGAATTGCGCGCAAATTGAAGTGGGGTGAATTTCAAAATATCCAGTAAGTTGGACATATTGGGATTAAAAAAACTAGAGTTGGAGTCGAGTGAGGTATGAAGGACTTAAAGTAATGTTAGAAAAAAATTAAAATAACGCAAAAATCGACCTTATTTAAGTTAAAGTCAGTTTCAGATCTGGTGTCTTTACCGTGCACTGTATACATGGTACCTCGTGGACAAATAACGAAATTGGGTATCGCAACAAAAGGACTCATAAAAATTAAACGGTAGTCGCAATTCACTTCATATTTTCACAGAAGGTGGTCACTGAGTGTAGCATTTATAAAATATTTCAATATTGGGGAAGTTCAACTTGGTTCTTACATAAATATTGATTCTTTGCTATATTGCAGTTTTTTTGACTCACCCTGTATATACTGCGCCAATAAAGTATCCTTACACTTGGAAAAATAAACACAATTTCAAAACTGAACAATATTGGGGTAAATTTATTTTTTTAATAGATGCCCTATAAAAACAAATTTTCCCCAATATTGTTCAGTTTGGAATTTGTGATTATTTTTCCAAATGTAAGGATACTTTATTGGCGCAGTATATAATTTGTTTGATGTCACCAGGCGGCGGATGACATGATCGAGCCGGCAACTTGTGAAACCGCCCGGCCGTATGGCATTTTCCAACTTTGTCGGTTAGTTTTGTGGGTTCATTATCGAACCCCAACGGTTTTAGCTTGTATTTATATTATTTATCAACATAGGCCTATTTGTTTGTGATATTTCAAGCGTTTTAAAATTTCAAAATAATCCCATTCAATTACACGGTTGACGATGAAAATTTACTGAATTTAGAGAATGCAATGCGGCCACCACCTGGATGTCACTAGATGTCGATAGAGCGCCCCCTATTTCTATTTGCCATTCCCAACGCTCTGCAGGGTCTATTGTTCTATTGTTTCCGATTAGAGCGCTGACATATTGGAAAATGTTGCCAATCAATATTCATGAGAGTGTACATTCAACGTCCAGTTTGCGAAATTGGGTGAGTTGTGTTTGGTAGGTGTGAAATACATCTGACTGGGCGTTTTAATTACGTAACGAATAAAGGCATTGACATCATCGAATGGCTGCCCAGTGCTGTTATGTGTTTAGTTAATAGGCCTAATAATTATTATTAAATGTATTCATCATTCCTTTCATTTCCCTTCTCTGTACTTATTCTTTCCTAGGCCTACACTTTATCATTCCCTCGCTCTCATTAGCCCCTCTCACCCTCCCTCTCTCATTCCCATCATTTTCCTTATATTTCTATTTATCTACTTGTCTTTATTATATCTTTTTATTTCTCACTTACTCCCGCTCCTCTTCCTCCCTCTTCCCCTCCCAAGACTTCTCACAGCCACTATTTCTATACCAATCTCCTTAAAAACAACCTTTATAGGCCTATACTTATTATACTTACATGTATACGTACAGCGATTACCATTATAGTGTAATATAGATATATGGACTAGACATGGCAGCCTTCATACATTCTAATGTGTAATCGGTCAGTAAGAGCATTCCATTTATTTAAATGAAACGCCTAACGTTAGGTGGGTGGTAAAGATGATTGCATCGACAGCTAAAGCCTCCTTATAGAATTCAGACCCACACAAGCACACATTTGGGATACGAGAGTACAATGGTACCACTTTACACATGACTGCCCTTACACATGACTGTAGTGTGGTCACTTATTGATACTCGCCTGTTGTGTAGAGCGTTAATATGGTGCCGGATCAGTGACCAATTTAATGGCGGAACCCCTTTATTCGAAACAATGGTACCACTTTTATGAATAGCCTGTCGCAACTTCTAATCGGCATCAAACGAACAAAAGATTATATAATCTATTGCGACTCTATTTCTATTTAAAAGCTCTTTGGCCATTCCTCTCACCCCGATTTATTTGCTTCCTTGAAGCATGGAAGAAAGAGATGAGAAGGAACCACAACGACTTCGATCGGCCAAGTTTTAATCCGCTTATCTATTGACGCATGAAAAGAAAAGCTATCAATGGTACTTACTTTCATGTATGATCCATTTACCGCGATCGATGCTTGGCGAAATCATTACTGGAAAAAAACTATAACAAACCCATCCAAGAACAAACAAACGCTACCCAGAAGTAAGATTATGGAATTTCACTGATGCTCTGAACATGAATAGTAGCTTTGTTTTGGTGTTCGTGTTGTGTAGAAAATGTCCTTTAAAACATCGAAAAGGTCATCAAAATCGGCCGTTTTTTGGCTGAGTTTCATCTTTAGCAAATAAGGTAAGATTTTGGTGACTTTTCCGAGGAACACTCGATGCAAAATGTTCTTAAATAATGTACAATGTTCCGGTTGAGTCCGGTCCGGTACATGAAACCTGTTTAATTTAATAGTTTATATGTGTATAATCGTAACTAGCTAACTCGTTTCAGTGCCAAAGACTGCCAACTCTGAGAAAAGTCATCAAAGTTCGGGAAAATTGGGCGAAATGGAAGAAAAAGATGTAGGCCATCAATGACCGATGATAACGTCACCAGAGAAAATCCTATAGAGTGCTTGCACGGAAGGTCATTAGTTCAAATCATCCTTCAGACACGCTCCAGAAGACATGCAAATACATGAAGTATTATACCAATCACCTATTTAACGCGGGGTATTGATCAAAGTAAATCCTCATGAATAACAATGTCAATTAAATGTCTTGAAAAAATATTTTGAAAAGAATAAGTAATTGAAACATAGAGAAAGTATTGAAATCATAGCTTTTATACTCTTTGATATATGACGCTAACTAGTTCATCTCCTATATCTACAACACAGCGCTTCCAGTACGGGTCAATTGCCTATTTTCCTGTGTTGTGTGCATACATGTAGTTAACAATAACTGCATGGCGTCCCCACTAATCATGCTAATTTAATATCATGCTAAAACTTGCACCACGCATGTCCCCACAATCAGTACACGTAGCGGATCTAAAGCAGTCAGCATGGCATGGTCAGGGGGCATCCGCCGAGGGGGAATATTTTCCCCTCAGAACTTTTGCAAAATGACTAAGCGTACCATTTATTTTGGCGGACCTTTTTTTTTTTTTTCTTTTTTTTTTTTGCACTAGGCCTATCAGCTTTAAAAAGCCGAACATTTGCGAAATAACGGCCCAATTGAAGCAAATTTACAATGTGCGCATGTAGCGCGCCAAAGAAAATGTATTTTACACTATATTGGCACATGGTCGGGCTGAATTTTGGTGGGGCACTTTTTTCTTTCATTTTTTTGTCAGGAGGGCACTCTGCCCCCCCTGGCTACGCTACTGGGGATGTTCGCCCTATATCTTCCCCGGGCGGACTTACCCCAACTGGAGGGTGGACCTGCCCCATCAGCATATTATGCAAAATTTTGATATTATACCATTAAACAAAGTAAAATTACTGAAAAGCATGTTTTTTAGACCAATCAGGCCATCCCTAACCTTAAAATTGACATCTCTAGGCTGGTCAGAAAAAAAATAGGGCGAACATTCCCCGCTCTCCCCTATTGATTGGTTTAAACGGTGTTTGACTGGAGCTATCAAATGAGATACATGTCGCGCCAAATTGAGGTACCTATATGAATACGACCTTCACGCACATATTACAATGTAGGCCTAACTCAGAATACAATTTGCCAACTTTAGGCCCTACGGCTCAATGACATTCGTAGTGTACGGCCACATATGTCAATTTGTCAAAATATGGCAGCGATCGCAGGTTTTCCAGCTGCTGCAACGTTCTTTGTAATGACGTCTATGGCAAGCTAAGCGGCTCAGAACGTGGGACTAGCTACGCGCAGCTTCTTTCTCGTTACGTGCAGCTTATTAACCAATCAGATTCGCGGTTTTAAACACGTGGAGCTGATGTAAACATCCTCTCTCACAAATATTACGTTGTTAATTTTTGTAAATGAAAATATCTGTAGTATATCAGCAAAAAATGGTATAGGTGCTATTAAAGTAATATCTGAACAGAATGATGATTGTTCTATATTTAGGGGCTATCATTTTCTTCGGAAGGGATCCCAAATATAGGGGTCATACTTTTTGGAAAGAAAAATAAGGGGAGGGGGTCATAAATTGATGACAAAATGTAGGGAGTCACAAGATGACTACAGATAGTGTGTTTATTGTATTCAAAAAGACTGATTTCAATACAATTTTAGCCTGTCTAGGGGTACGGTGTATCGGTGGTGGGTGTCGGGGGTCATAACATTTTGATGCCGAAATAGTGAGGGCCGCAATTTATTGACGCCGACTTTTTGTAAATTTAGGAACCCCCCCCCCGTTCCGAAAAAATTGATGACCCATTTTACTCTCTCCATATTTACACAGTGGCATGTGATATCGCTTTCCCTGCAATATCTTTACACAGCGCTTTACATCAGTAGGCCTAGTTGTTGTATTTTGACCTTCATATCCCCTGCACCGCTAATACAGCCCGAGTATAAAGTTACTTGCTATTAAACACGGTGTAAACTTGGAAACACTAAATAAATATGCTTTGTGTCATTTTAGCCAGGCATTAGCAACATGTTCTCTTGACACGTGCTGTGATTTGGCCTCCTTTACCCGTTCATTATCTATGCTAATTCCGTAAATTAATTACAAGATAATAATTGTGAAAGAGGATACCTATAACTATACTACGCGCAGCTAACGACCCAACCACGTGATTAAATTTGACTATTTTGATTGGTCAAACAGCTGCTCGTAACGAGAAAGAAGCTACGCGTAGCTGTTCCACGCTTTTGGCCCCCTTGGCTTGCCATAGACGTCACCTATTAATTATTAAGCACAACCATAGCACCAAACTAAAGCCACAAGGAACGACGACGACAGCAAAAAGTGTCTTAAAATGGGTAAAAGAGATACAAGAGTTGTAAGTATTATTTTCGAGTGTCGTCAAAAACTGTATTAATGTTGTCAAGAAATAATTTTACTCTAAAGATACGTCAAATTTAGTCTTTTATTGAATTAAAATGTCGTCGTAAAAAAGACAAAGTTGCCGAATTTTGCACCAGACAATGCCAGGACAGGCTGCGCTGATGAGGCTGATACACATGTACATGGTACCTTAGATTATTTTAAATACACAGATTGGAATTTTCCATGCCTGTGCCCTGTACTAAGTGTACTCGAATTCAGCTGACGCCGGTACAGCGTACAGACCTGGCGACATCGCTTATCTTACGCGTGAAGTTTCTTTTGTGTACGCTCGCTAGATAGACTGCGCTGCGGAACTCGGTCCTCAATGATAGTCAGTCACTTATCTTTTGGTCATTTTATGACTATCATTTGAGGACTGAGTTGTTACCATACATCTTCCGAGGTGCAGTTTCAGACAATAGCTTGGGATTATTGGGGCAGAGGTTATCTATTGAATCCTTTCATGACCACTTGCACTGAAGCAGCCATAGTCAAGTCTGCCAAGGTCGACACTCATCACAAATTGAAAGACCATGTCACTTTCGACAAAAGAATGCATGCATGTCAAAGGTCATACGACACCAATTTGGTGTTTGTTAATATGCTTCTCGAAATAAGTCTGTGTCTGTACGCTCGCGCTGTTTGCGCTATTTATTTCAAAATCTTCCACAAAGCCATTGCATTTAAGGATGCACACAGGATCACTGAAGTGTTACATGGCCAAAATTGAGTTTTCATCACTAATGTCATCTTCAAACTGTATTTTATCTTGTCATTAATAGATTTTAAAGAAATCCTAACATTTGAACCATAAGAAAAGCTATTTTAAAGACCCTTTTTCATTAAAATTAGTCAAAATGCAAAAGCAAACAAATCATTGTTTTCCATAAATAGATCGCGTTCTCAGTAACGCGTACTGTGGCTACAGCTAGCAAAGACACGCACACATGGTAAACTGGATGGGCGAGGTGATTGCTGATTGAGGCGCTGGAGTCGCCAATCGCGGTCACTACCGTATGTTATCGTATTGATCCCTTCCAAGGTAGGTAAAGCTTGCACCATTGCATTGCGAAACTGCGGGCCGACAGACCACCACCGTCCCCGTCCCAGAATCAGTAGGCCTACTCGATAAATTTAAGCCAAAAGTGCTGGTATAGTGGTATAAATTAGTCTTTTTTATATGAACATAATAGTGAATTTTTTGTTTGTTTTTGTTTTGTTTTTCAAGTTTCATTCTGAACTTGAAAAGATGAAATTTATCTGTAATACCGAAATGATCGATCACGAACATGAGGCTCAAGTAGTTACCCGTAAGAAGCCCTGTAATGATGACGCAATCTGGTAGATACGATAGAAAACGTAGGCCCTAAATATTTTGCTAGTAGGCTAGACTTAGCCCGTAGGCCTATAGTACATCATTAGGCTTATTATTTTATGTTTAAAGATTTGTTTTATTTTATTCATTCATTCATTCATTCATTCATTGATTTCATGACCATTAACGCAATGTCAAAAACGTTGACATTTCAATAAGTAGTAGGAAAAGGAGGATACGAGCTCATTTCTATCATTTTTCTGTGTAACCTTAGATCCATTTTTTTCAGGGCAAAATACAGGGGAAAATTTAACAAAAACAACAACACAGGATTACACAAAAAAACAATTTACACAGGATTACACAGAAAAAATAACAACACAGGATTACACAGAAAAACAATTTACACAGGATTACACAGAAAAACAACAACACAAGATTACACAGAAAAAAATAACAACACAGGATATATACAGAAAAAACAACAACACAGGATTACACAGAAAAACAACAACACAGGATTACACAGAAAAACAACAACACAGGGATTACACAGAACAATAATTTACACAGGATATATACAGAAAAAACAACAACACAGGATTACACAGAAAAAACAACAACACAGGATTACACAGAAAAACAATTTACACAGGATTACACAAAAAAACAACAACACAGGATTACACAAAAAAAACACAGGATTACACAGAACAAACAACAACACAGAATTACACAGAACAAACAACAACACAGAATTACACAGAAAAAACAACAACACAGGATTACACAGAAAAAACAACAACACAGGATTACACAGAAAAACAATTTACACAGGATTACACAAAAAAAACAACAACACAGGATTACACACAAAAAACAACAACACAGGATTACACAGAACAAACAACAACACAGAATTACACAGAACAAACAACAACACAGAATTACACAGAACAAACAACAACACAGGATTACACAGAACAAACAAACAACACAGGATTGCACAAAAAAAACATCCTTGCATTTTTAATTCACCCCAATCCAAATTACACGGAAAAATTCCCCTGCATTTCAACTTATCCAAAAAAAAATGCAGGGGAAAAAATTCCCCTGCATTTTTTTTTAACCTCTTCATCAATATCAAAAAATTTTTGATTTAAAAAAAAAAATTTTATTAAAAAAAATCTTATAATAAAAAAATGGAATCGTTTAAAAATTATCGCAACATCGAAAAAGAAATTACTCTTGAGTCAAAAGTTGAAAACAAGCATTTGTTTGTATTTTACAAGGATCAGTCGATTCAGCTTAGTCATAAGAAAAATCCAGACAAATTTTTGGTTATTCTACGATGATTAATCGATATGATGGAATTTTGTGTACTGAACTTGGACTGTGTAATCCGGTTAAATATTCGAAAGAGCTATATTTGAGACACAAAGAATCATATATAAAGGCTTCTAAAAAATATTATGCTAAAAAGAAAGCGGAAAAAATCAATTTAGAAAAATAAATATTTTGATTTAAAAAGATTATAAATAAAGAATAAAGCTAGAATGATTATTCGTAAAATTTCAACCGCGAAAGAATTTCGCGAATACGCTAGAAAAAACGGATATCGAGGATACTCTAAACTGAAAAAGGAAGAGTTGAGAAAATTAATCAGCAAGCCTCCCCCGGATTACAAGGTGATCGAGGAAGCAAAAAATGAAGAAAGACGACAAAGAGGAGAGTACACCAGAAAGGAATTAAACACGCTTGCAAAAAATGCAGGCCTTCGAGGATACTCAAAACTGAACAAAGATGCACTCAATGAAAAACTCAAGGAAAATTATATCCTTTCTTCGAACATTTTTGACATTCAGGAACCTTCCAAAGAACCTCGTCATTCATTCAAGACTAAAAAGACCAATTCGGCTCTTAACAACTTCGTTGAACAGTACACGATTGGTGGACACGATGGTTACGACCCCAACACCTTCTTTGCAACTGTCAAGCAAAGCATCATCAGCCTTTTTCAAACAACATAAAGAAAAAGTTCATTTGGTTCTCAAGTGTCTGTTTGAAAAACAAACCTGCAAACTGGTGAAACTGATGCTATAAGTAGCGCATTTCGTTCTACCACGAAGGAGATTCTAGCGGGTACGGATCTCGATGATTTTTACGAAACCACGACGAGTCAAATTCTAGAGAATATCGCCACATTCCAAAACAGTGGGAGTGGTTGGATATTCAAGGAGATCGTATCCCTAGAGATTCACATGGTTAAGTACCAACCGATGCAAGGAGCTTCGTATATTCCACTTCCAGATTTTTTAGCCAAAAAGCAAGCAATCATCAATCTTAAAAATGATGACCAACAGTGCTTCAAGTGGGCTGTCACTCGAGCTCTCAATCCAGTTGACAAAAATGCAGAGCGGATTGATAAAAAGCTTAAAGCAAAAGCGGATCTCCTCAACTGGAATGGCATCAAATTTCCAACCCCTCTTTCGAAAATTGACAAGTTTGAAAGGAACAATCCAACAATTTCCGTAAATGTAGCGGAATATATTCCAAAGGGTTCGTGCAGAGACACGAGAAATAACCACGTTATCTCTCCCCTAGTAAAGAGTGATCACATCGGACGACCCCATCACATCGATCTTCTTTTGTTTTCGAGAAAAAACTCTGAAGGCGACGAAACCAATCACTATTGCGTGATTAAGAGCATGAGCAGACTTCTGCACGGACTAAAAACCAAGAAGAAAGTAAAACACTACCACTGCAGAAACTGCTACGCATCTTACGCTTCTAAAGAACGACTAACGGTGCATGAAGATCTCTGCCATCTTCATGGGACCGTGTTAATTGAAATGCCTAAAGTAACAAAAGACGGTGATCCTCCAACTCAGCATTTTAAGCACTTCTTCAAGTCACAGAGCGTTCCATTTGTCGTTTACGCCGACTTTGAATCCTTTACAAAACCGATTCAAACCTGCCAACCAGAAGTTTCTCAGAAGACGACGAAATACCAAAAGCACGAACCTTCGGGCTTTTGCTACTATATCAAGTGTTTCGATGATTCCGTGTACTCTCAAGATCCTGTAATGTACACTAAACAATCTGAGGATGAGGACGTATCCCAAATCTTCGTGAACAAACTCGAGGAGAACGTTAGAAAAATTTACGACAGGTTTTGGAAGCTGGAAAACAATCCATACATACACGCGAGAAATATGATCATCAGTCCCGAAGAACGAAAGATCTACGAGAAGTCCACGCGCTGTCACATTTGTAAGGAACCTCTAACTCCAAAAGACAAGACCGTTAAAGATCACTGTCATTTTACCGGAAAATTCAGAGGAGCTGCTCACAATCAGTGCAATCTTGCTTACAGAGCGCCAAAGTTTTTTCCAGTATTCTTTCACAATCTCGCGGGATACGACGCTCACCTTTTCATCAAAAATCTCGGTAAGACAGAGGGTGAAATTGACTGTATTCCAAACAACGAGGAAAAGTACATTTCATTCAGCAAAAAAATTGTGGTAGATTCCTTCGTTCCAAAAAGAGATCCTATTGATCAGGAAGGCACTCACTGCTATATTTGCAAAGACCCTCTAACTCCAAAAGACAAGAAAAAATCCAACCGTGGCGATGTGTCGTATCCTAAGAAAGAATTTTTAGGAGCGGCTCACAAAAAGTGCATCAAACCTGTCGATATCAAACGTGAAATCAGGTTTCTCGATAGCTTTAAGTTTTTGTCTGCCGGCTTGGGTACACTCGTCGAAAATTTAACAGGGTATGAAGATGCGATCAAAACCTTTGTTGGAGGAAAGTTTGACACCGTCAAAGATTATAAGAAAGCTTATCAAAAACGGACTGGAAAGAGTCTTACGCATCAAGATTATTGTCATTTGTTGCAAAAGAACAATTGTAAAAATCTTCAGCAGTCTTATAAAGATGAAAGGTTAGACCTTCTTCTGAGAAAAGGAGTATACCCTTACGATCACGTCAACTCTCTCGAAAAACTTCGAGAGACCAGTCTCCCTCCCAAAGAAGCGTTTCACTCCAAGCTCAACGATACGGAAATTTCCGACGAAGATTACCAGCACGCTCGGAATGTTTGGTATACCTTTGGAATGAAAACCATGAGGGAGTATCACGATCTGTATCTCAAGTCGGACGTTCTCCTTTTAGCCGACGTGTTCGAAAATTTTAGAAAAGTCTGTCTGAAAAATTACGAACTGGATCCTTGTTGGTATTACACGGCTCCCGGATTATCCTACGATGGCATGCTAAAAACGACGACCAAACGTCTTGAACTCCTCACGGATTACGACAAGACTTTGTTTTATGAAAACGGAAAAAGAGGTGGTGTGTCGATGATTTCAACCAGATATGCTAAAGCCAACAACAAGTATATGGGTGACGATTACGATCCGAGCAAGCCCTCCAAGTACATCATATACCTCGACGCGAACAACCTTTACGGATGGGCGATGAGTCAACCGCTCCCGGTCGGTGACTTCGAGTGGATGTCTCCGAAAGAGCTAGACAATTGGCGTGAAATCCCATGCACTCTTGAAGTGGATCTGGAATACCCAGATCATTTACACGACCTTCACAATGACTTTCCCCTAGCTCCGGAAAGACTTCTCGTGAACAAAGTGGAAAAACTAATTCCGAATCTGTACGACAAGGAAAAGTACGTTCTTCACCACGTGGCTCTGAAGCAATGCTTGGAGCTTGGACTCAAACTGACCAAGGTTCACAGAGGGATAAAATACCGAGAGGAAGCTTTCATGAAATCATACATTGACAAGAATACCAGTCTTCGAACAAAAGCTAAATCGGAGTTTGAGAAGGATTTTTTCAAACTGATGAACAACAGCGTTTTTGGAAAAACGATGGAAAACATTCGAAACAGAGTGAACGTTCATCTTGTAAACAGCGAAGCCAAAGCTCGGAAGTTAACCTCAAAACCCAACTACGACCGATACACCATCTTTGACAAAAACCTTGCGGCTGTTCACATGAAGAAAATCAAACTGTACTTCAACAAGCCGATATATCTTGGAGCGAGCATTCTGGATATTGCAAAGACGAAGATGTACGACTTTCACTACAATTACATCAAGAAAAAGTACGGAAACAAAGCGAAGCTCTGTATGACAGATACAGACTCGCTACTTTATGAAATTGAGACCGAAGATTTTTACGAGGACATCGCTCCAGACGTGGAAAAATACTTTGACACCTCCAACTACCCAGCTGATCATCCGTCGAAAATTTCGACCGGAAAGAACAAAAAAGTTCCCGGCATGTTCAAGGACGAAGCCGGAGGAAAGCAGATAGCGGAATTCGTTGGACTGAGAGCAAAGTTGTACTCTTACAGAATGCATGAGGGAAACGAGGAAAAGAGATGCAAAGGTGTCAAAAAAGCAGTTGTTGAAAGAAAAATTACCTTCGACGACTACAAGCGCTGTCTTACCAATGAAAAACCTCAGACTAGAACGATGAATGTGATTAGGAGTTACAAGCACGAGGTGTACACTGAAACCGTTAACAAAGTCGCGCTTTCGATTCCAAAGATGATAAGAGAAGCATACTTGAGGACAAAATTCACACACATGCACACGGTTACTGTGTTGAAAAACTTGAATAAGAAATTTTACTTTAAAACTCTGTCGGTGGCAACTGTGTACCCTCGGTACTATCATAAGCTCCTGTCTAACAAACGCTCTCTTTGGTGCTCCTTCGACAAATAGTACAAAATTGGATCACCCGGTGTTCTCACGAGACTGTCAACCGTGTAAGTTTCCAGAGACCAAATGGGATCGGTTGCGCGTCTTCTCTCACCTCCCTCCAACTCTCCGGGAGCGTAAAGATATCTCAATCTCACGTTACCTGGAATTTCAATCTCATTTTTTAACTTCTGTGGAGCTGAAGACATCGTTTCAATCTTTTTTTCTTCTTGATAGCATCAACCGGTTTCATTCCTATCAGCCGAGTCTCTTCGCTGTTCAAAGCTCTGATCACATCCGAAGCCTACCCACCCACTCGGTAGACCTCACATTTTTCTGACCACGAGCTTCCATCAGTATTTCATGCGAGTACTGATGACCAAACAGTCTTTCAGCCAAAGTTCTGTTGAATCTTTCAACAATTGCCTGAGCTCTATGTTGACCAGAAATCCTAATTAATAAAAAAGCGAACAAAATGGCAAAACAATCAAGCATACTGAAGGTGGAATTTGAACATTTGTTAGAAGAGCAAAAAGGACCCTCAATTTTGAAATGGGTTGAACTAGAAGAAGGTGAAATTTACGAAATTACCAATTTTGAGATCATGGAAACCAGGGTTGGAAAATCCGAGTTATCACTCTCAGTGATGACACTCGAAGTTTGGAGTTGTTCTACCCTAACAAAAAGGCTAGAGAACTTGGACTTGGACTTTGGTGAATCAATAGCTCTTGTTAGACCCACGGGCAAAAAAGAAAGCAAAACAACCGGGAACATGTACCACAGTTTTGACCTTGTAGTGAAAGAGTTGGAATATGATGAAGACTCAGACTAGTCGTACAGTCTACCATAACCAACAAAAAAATCTCCTTTAGACATTCAGTCTAAAGGAGATTTTTTATTGTTACAAAAATGAAGTGTACGAGTAAATATAAGCGTTGTTTTTGCAAATTGTGTAAAAAGAAAACCCGCCGGAACAAAAAACCGATTTGCAACCTATACGGTACCGAATTCACTCGGTTGTTTAAAGAACCCGCACGAGTGGAGCAAAGAGTTCCGCCAAAATGTAAAAATTGCAACTCAGAATACATAGTAGACGATGTGTGTTATGATTGTGGTTTGGAAAATGACGCGTCTCTTAACGAGAACTCACCCCGAGTTAACATCGACCAAATTCAACAATCGATAAAGTACTGCAAAACCAAGACCTACCAGTTTGAAGAATACATCGAAATCTATCGAGGAAATGTTACGAATTTGAACGAAAAAAAATTATTGTTCGAGTCCCTCCGAGTAAAAAAGACTTGTTAAAAGTCTTGAGATCAGACCCAAAAGCCGTTCACAAGATTTACTACGAAATTACGGGCAATTCTCCCGTCGATTTTTGGCACGATCGGGCTAATTTGTTATGTGATCTTGATACTATACTGAAAATTTATCTACAAAATAAACCCAAGAGAAATAATTTTAACATCCACTACACTCTTTTTTTCTTTTTTATACGAAGAAATTATCTCGTAACTCTCGATGATTTTCCAGAGATTAGAGGCTCAGCTCCCACCGAAATACTTTTATCCAAAGTATTTGATAGCGACCACACCGGTTCAGAGCAATCCCAGTCCGATCAAAGCTAACTCCCCATTTTGGATCGATTTTGTTTGATCTTCGTCGAGATACTCTCCATCATAAAGTTGTGGTTCGGTGGAAAAGAATCCATCAAAATTCCCGTTAAATTATAATACTGTCTCATCGCGTCATCGACGTCCGAAAAGGTTCTCTCCGCGTGACCCTGTTTTTTTAATTGATCGTTGATGTAATCTATTCTTGAAAGACGCGCTAAATTCCAAGAATCTCGGTCGTGCTGAAGTTTTTCGAGAGCGAGATCGTGTCTTTTTATGCGTTCTTCCGAACTACTGAGAGAGTTGAACAGATAATTGCTTCCTGAAAATGCCAAAGCGTTAACCATGGCTCCACCAACCATGAATGCGATCGACGCCATTTTTTCTTTATTTTTACAAAAAAACCCTCTTAGCACAGATAGTGCTAAGAGGGTTTTTAATATACCTACCTACCATAGACAGAATGTCTAAGCCATAATTTCATCCGGAAGAATTCCTTGATTCACGAGCCAATCTCTGAGCATCGTGGCGAAAAAGACACTCAAAGTCAACTTTCCGATATCCTCCGCATCAAGCTGCGAGAGATTAGCCGGCTTCCATTTCAGGAACTTTTTCATAACGAACGAGTTAGCCCATATACCGAGGCTTATCGTTGTTGCGTGATACGCACCGCTTTTATCATTTTTACGCTTGGATTGGTTTCTGCCATCTTCTTTATTGTAACTAAAAATCATCGTATGGATCTACTTTTGGTTGATGCTCGACCACTGTGGTCACGGTGGGTGGGCTTTCAGTCGTGCCGCTTTAAGGTAGAATACCCATATGCCACTATCCCTCCAACGCATTTACGACCGCTCCTCCAACAAGAACTGGACCTGACAACCAGTTTGACACGTCTGAAGGCATGGTCTCAGGTGTATCTTTGGATGGTGTTGCTTGCATTGCTTCAAAGGCTTTCATTTTTGCTGTTCTTTCTTTGTTTCTTGCGGCTAATGCTTTTCCAGCGGCAACCCGGTTCGGGTTTTTGACTTTTGCTTGATTCACTCCTGCCGTCACTTTTGTCGGAGGCGTCGTGTCCGCTGCTGAAACGCCTACTGATTTGGTTTCTAGATCACTCATCTTTTATTATTAGAAAAAGGAAAAAATTTGAGCAAATTGCTCAGATATCTGAGCACCATCTGAGCAAATTGCTCAGATATCTGAGCACCATCTGAGCACCATCTGAGCAAATTGCTCAGATATCTGAGCACCATCTGAGTAACACCTGAGCAATTTATTCAGATACCATGGGAATCCAACCCAAAAAAAAATTCAAGAGGAATAAATACTTCCTCTTGAATTTTTTAGTTTCCAGGATCTTAATCAATCACATCAATACTTGGGGAGTCGTCTACTGTGCACTTCGCTTCTGGTGGAAAGTCAACTTTTTTAACACCGTTGCTAGTTAACAGAATAGCCTCCAACGGAGCTAGCATATGTCCAAAACTATGATACAGCCCACAGGTCCATTTGTTTAAAGCTAGATCAATAAAGGGTCCTTCGTTCAGAGACTCTTCCAGAGCATCGCGATCGGTAATCGCCAAATTTTTGGAAGGAAGAGTCCGACCAAATTTACGTAAGTGGTAACGGTGCTTTTTCATTGACCTGGTCACTATCCCACCCATGTGAGCCTCAGTATCTGGCGTAGAGTCTCATCAGGCTCTTTTGATCAAGCCTATCGATCTCAGCGGAGGTTATGGTCTTTCCCAAATACTCTTTGCTTTTTCCTGCCTCTGCTTTCACGCTGATCAACCGCTCCCGCAGCTGTTCCGTTTTAGCAGAGTCCGTGTTTACAGGTTCCTCCCGTGTAGCCGTACCGTCTAAGGTAGACATTCCGCCTATGGTAGGCGTTTACTCAGGGTGGGCAGAACGCCCACGGACATCGCCTCGTTAACTATATGGTCAATTTCAGTCAACTTGCTTTTTACCTTAAGATTATTTTTGCCACCAGTACTCAGTCGGTTGCTCGGTAATTAGAATTAGTTTGGAATGTTTTTGTTTAGCTAGCTTTTTTTTATCTCTTTCTTCTCTACTAGAGTTGGGATTATATCGTTCTCCCTTAGAGTCTCGCCAAAACTATCTTGATCTTTTGTGTAAAACAAGGCTGTCCATTTTGTCTGCTCTCTGAGATCGGTAACGATGGAGTTATATTTTTGTGTAAGCACCCAAACGGAGCAATTATCGTGTCTTCCCGAGAATGCTAGCTGAGAAAGCATTTGTTTCTTTTTGGTTAATGATCTGTCAGAGCTGCAGTCGTCGATAATGAAAAGTGTGTGTCCGTCTTGTATTCCATAAGTTTTGTAGCCAAATTTCAAACAATCGTTCAGCCAATCGTCGGACTTTGGACACCAGTTAGGATCCATTGGAATGACATCAACGTCCTTAAAAACCAGGATCTGTTTAAATGCACGCTTTGTTGCGGCGTCCAGGTAGGGCAAACGATTATGATGTATTCAAAGAAATTATCGTATTCCCTCTCGAGTATATCCAAAACAAATTCAGTCTTGCCACAGCCGGTGGCTCCGCAGATTATAGCCGAGTGCGCGCGTGTTTTGGAAACATCTTTTATTCTAGTATTTCACGCTCTGCAATCTTCCGGCTTCGATATTCACCTGTGCATCCTGTATGTAGTACACGTAAGCGTTCAACGCGCCTGCCGTCTCGGCTTCTTTTTCTATCTCGATCTGAATACTCTGACTAGCTCCTTCAATTTTCCTACCAGATCCATACAACGTGTCATCATCCGTGGTTCTCATGTCCAACCAGAGTCCATCCTTGGTCGTGAGATAATCTGGTAAGATCACATCGGTTAATTCCGCTTCTTTGATTACGTGTGGAACTGTTCTGAATTTTCCATCCGCGAAGTGCTTTTGAATTTCTTTGAAGTGATGGTGAGGCAGCATCCCAGAGGAGTGCAGCTGATTTGGAATACCGTCGAGCGTTGTTGAAACTTTCTTGATCTTTGGGTTGTAGAACTTTTCGGTATCTCGAGCGTAATTGGCTCCTCCACCATCCGCAGCTGGGTCTCCGAAGAGAATCAGAATACCTTTCATGGACTTTGCTCGTGGTGCTAGAGCGATATTACAGACGGTGTCTGACTTGTTCAGCGACTCCTTGCTGTGTCTGATGACTCTGTCGTACATGCCGACGCTTTTTCCATTCCCCTTGTTCCTGAGATCCATCGCTAGCTCAGGATCATTGACTACATCAAACTCAAGGGTAATATCTGAGATGGAATAGCTGGCTGCTGTATCCGTGGACACCACGACTTTTCCGTAATTGTTGAACGTCAGCTCGTAACTCAGCCTGTCCTTCATCTCGTACTGGAAATATGGATTATGAGAATTCAGCATCTCAAAGTCCAGAGGGATGCAAAACATGTTGTCGCCGAAGGACTTTCCTTCGGCGACATCCTTGGCATCTGTACCTTTGTCACCAGCGTCGATTCTTATTTTTCGACCTGCCGCAGACTGGATGCCCTGATCAGCGGCGTTCTCTCTTTCCTCGCTTCGTCTTCCAGAGATCTTGGTAGCATAGGAATATATCAGCATCGTTCAGAGTGAAGATGCTCTGTCCTTCCAATTTAACCTCAATTTTTGACACTATCGCTCTTCCGAGATTATTTACGATAGTCCTGTTAAGATCTTGATTTCCACCAGAGGCGGAATTTAGAGCAATCTTGAACCAAAGAAAACTCGTTCCAGGGTATATTACGTCATCTTTTCCAAGACCAGGAAATCTCACCGTGAGAATTCCGGTTTGGTCGATGGTACTCGGAACGTTCGTGTTCCGAATGCTGCGTCGATCACCTTTAACTCCTCGAGCGTTGCGAAGTTGTCGGTCTGGGTCCAATTTGTATCCGTATTCAGTCGCCATCTTTTATTTATACGTAAAATAAAAACCAAAAGATGGCAGATTTTATCCTCGAGAAGACATTCAGATGGATGACTTCGATGAATTCGAAGATACGATCGGAGATACCACGGGAGCAGTTGGTGGTACACCGGCTGAGACTGATTTTGGTGATGGGCAAATACAAACGGAGGGTCAGAGACGACGAGGAAGCGTCGGTTGGGAAAATCCCGATGTGAGTTTCGTTTCCGATAAGAGTCGAAATTCCATCGAAGATCTCAACGATCGACTCGATCTATTAAAACTTCGTGAAGACAGTCCTTCCCTGAGGAGAACCGTCAAAACATTGAATCGACAAAAGCGGAACTGGCTAGGGATGAGTTTCGGGATTACGTGAAACGCTTAGGATACACGCAACAAGGAACGGCCTTTGCTACTGAAGCGGTTTTTGTGGTAGATAAAACCGGAAGAATCAAAGTTAGTTACAGAAAAAAACAAGTTTGGTTAACCAAACAAAATTGAGCCAATTTTACCCCTAGAATCGATAGCTAAACAAGTCAAAGGCAAAGATCCAGGAGGTACCAATTTTGTCAAAGTAGGTCTCGGAATCAAGGATTTCAAACGAGGATCAACGCCGCAAGTGCAGGAAAGTGCCGAAAAAGCGTCAACTAAGCGAGAGATGTATCACCCTAACCACTACACCCGCTGGTAGACCAAACAACACTAAAAGAGTATTGGAGGGTCGTCAAGAAACAAACCAAGGCATGGAAGGTTTAGCCAATGAATTGCCAAATGATCCTCTTGTAGATCACGAAGAAATCCGAAATTTTTAACCGAACGAGGACAACTCAAGAAGCTGTCTGATGTCTATGAGCACCTTGTCCGAAGAAGGAATGAAAAGGAAACTGAACTGAAAGAATTAAAGTCTAAAGGACGCGGTTCGGTCAGTTTTACTAACCCAACTTACGAAGGTGATGAAGGAGAGCCTCTGCTACCTGTCAGCGAAGAAGATGCTGAAAGAGCTAGGGAGCTTGAAAGCGATATCAAAGAGTTTGACAATGCCATCGCAGATCAAGATGCCAAGGTCAGAAATTCGCTTCAGTGTCTGCGAAGATCGATCGAAAGTTTCATAGACAGCGATGCTACCACGGGAAGTCGGATTCGAGAACTCTTTAGACGAGAGGGTGTTACCATAGTTTCGCTGCTCACAGCCATCGGAATGCCGATAGCAACCGTCGTCGAGGGTATTCTGTTAGCCACCAAATCCGCAGTCTCAGCGAGCACGCCGAAGCCTCCAGAACCAAAACCAGGTCCTCCTAAACCAGACCCAGGTCCTGAACCTGGACCATCACCAGGACCCGAACCCCCACCAAAGCCTAAAACTTGGACCGATTGGATTAAGGATCAGCTCAAGAAAATAGCCAATCTCCTTTTGAAACTTGGAGACAAAGCTTTGATCGCACTTCCAGGGATCATCGGGCTGTTGTGAATTTCTGTCTCAAAGCTGCGGGTCTGTTGCTGGATTTCTAGCTGATCACATATGGACATTAGCTTTGGGTGTTGGAATTTTGTTGTACACTACAGTTATGGAATTTGTAAAAAAGAAGTAAAAAAAATCTTCTCACTAGAATTTAGTGAGAAGACTTTTTTTGTGTGTGTTACCGAGTTTTAATCCAACTTATTTTTTTTAAACCGTTTGCCAGAAAAATAAGAAAATTGCAGCGTCTGCCAAAAATAGAGAAAGCTTTTTCTCATCATGCATTAGAGGCTCTTCAGTCAAGGGTGGACTTTCAACCCTTTCAGTCAAGGGTGGACTTTCAACCTCCTCTAAAAACAACGGACTTTCCTCAGGAGCACTGTCTCCAACATTCAGTCGAGAGTCGGTGTTTACGTCTGAGTTTAGCCCTATCTGCATGTCATCCGTGGCGATTTGGATGAAATTGTTGTATCCGTTCACGGATCCCACGAGATTTCCATGTTGCTCGGGAGCAAGTAAAGTCCGTGACCCACGACAAAAAATCCAGTTTGCTTTGAGCGTACTGAAGAGTTCTCTGGTATCTGTCGATCGAGTCCGGAAGATCCACGACCGAGTTGATCGCATCCTCGACGCTTGCTAGAAATTGTTTCTGAGCGTCGAACGCCTTGCCGGAACGCAGGGATGCCAGATCTGGCTTGAGCTTGGGATCCAAGAATTGCCCACGTAAGTCCTGATGGAGTCGTTGATTCTCGAAACTCCCGCGCGTGTGAAACCCTCGCTTCCAAGTGTCTGCTACAAAACTGCCGATAGCAGCCATGGCATCTCCTTTCCGAATGGATCTGTCGGTTATATCCGGATCGTGATCGAACAGCTGTTCAATGTACAGAATCTTGTCAGTCTGAATGTACACACCACCGAAGCTGTCCGCGTCAAAGTGAACTTTCCAAGACATCGACTGACTGTAGTTTCCTCCGTTGGTAAGCTTCGACCATTTTTGGTGGTCACAAATTTCCAGTCGTAAAATTGTTTGTTGAAGAAGTAACTACCCATTCCGTTGGAAAGATCGAACTTTTGTCTCCAGTTAGCTCTCGTGGACACTCCGAATTCGTTGCAAATTCTTTCTTAAGCGTGGGTGTCGATCCCGCTGTTCAGAGGATTGAAGGATTCCTCCGAGGGTAGTGGACAGGACATTTCCGACAGAATTCTTCTGATCTGATAATATGCGTGAAATCTGAACACGGATCGAATCATCGGATCTTTGTGACTGAGAAGTTCTTTGGACACCCGCATCCTGACGTGGCGCACCAGACCGCGAAGTTCAGCTGGTTTTGCCAGAATTGCATCTGGTTGGAGAGCCAGTCATCGTACACCTCTTTTTCCGCGACTCTCGGAAGTTTGTACTTTTGCCACAAACTGGGAAATCTTACGTAAAATGTTCCTTTTTTGTTGACTTGAATTTCTTGATTCACGAGACTGAAACCGTAAGGTCGGTTCAATACTCCTCCGGTTCTCATTTTATTGAAAGATAAAAGAAAAATGTTTGTCACAATTACCGGCACCGGCAAAGGAAAACCTTATCGCCCGTTGCAAAGTATAGGGCCATGCGTTTTAACCTCGCCGACTTTTCGTCACACACTGATTTTTGAAATTTGCGACACTCTTTCACCTTCAAATGCCCATATTTTTCAAACCATACCCCCCAACATGATAAAAGTATACATTTCCTGAAAGGAAATTGAACAAGGAATCCAATAAGAGCCTCAGAAACACTGTCAGATGTAAGGTCCTAATGCTACCTTTATGTAAATGAGACAAAATAACAACTGACAGTGGTACAGGGGTATAATGTCACTAACTTTTCTGTGTTACCCTTGCATCTTATTTTATGTCATTTTCTAATAGATCAGAGTGAGGGCCTTCCTGCAATATATAAAGGTATGGGGTTATCACTTTCATAAAATGATACAACCCTTCAAAAAGTGACCGAAATAGAAATAATTTTTCTTATTGTCTTGGAGAACATTGGTCTATCATATACCCTAAAGCAGCTAACTATTTTAACTTTGTACAAAATAAAAGTGTGGATAATAATGTCAGCTTTCTTTTGATACCAAATTTATTGATAAACACTCATTTTAAAGGAAAATAGCAACATATTTGCACACCGACTATGAGGCTCCCAAAATGAAAACTTGGCTTACAGTTTTGTACAGAGTGTCCCGCTACCTCCACCACCCCTGCCTTGGCCAATTGGATTGAGTCCCATTAGATAGATGTTCAAGATACCTTTCCATATTTAATAATTGGTGTTTTAGCTGTCATTTGATACCAAATTTACTATCAAATGTATTTTTATTCCAATGATACATTAAAAAAACTAATTGACCACAGTGAAAAATGTGATACCACTCACCCATTTTAGATGTCAAGTTCAAAGCACACGCCCTATCAATAGCTCAAAGCAGTATCTTGTTTCAGCTTTTTTATAGAATATAAGTTCAGATAACAATTTCAGCTTTCTTTTGATACCAAATTTGTTGATATACACTAGTTTTTAAAGAAAATGTCAACATTTTTGCCCTGCGAGGCACCAAAAATGAAATTTCCCATTGAGTTTGTACATAGTGAGCCGCTGCCTCGTGAGCCGCTGCCTCCACCACCCCTGACTTCGGTCATTGGATTGAATGCCATTCTGCTTCTGTTCAAGATACCTGCATGTAACTTTCCATAGTTCATCATTAATAAATTAGCTTTCATTTGGTACCAAATTTATTGCCATAGCTTCTTTATTTTCAAAGATATGCTTAAAAAACAAAATGATCATGACGAAAAGTGTGACACCACCACCCTTTTTGGGTGTTCAGTTCAAAACGCATGGCCATAGACAATAACGGCAAAAACTTAAAAATTGGAATCAAAAGGATCTCGGGTCGAGTAGGTTTGTTCAACGTCGAAGAAGAACTCGAATGGAGGTACACTCAAGGAGGGCAGGGACCTGAAGAAGCGATAAAAATAAGCCCGGGGCTGTATAATTTTGACCTGCTCGCGAAAGAATTCACGAGCCAGATCGACGGTTTCAATTCGAAGTCGACAAACGCGATGGAAAACTCAACATGAGAATTCACGAGCAGTATCAGATTTGGTTTCGGACCGCGTTCGAGAAATGTTCGGATTGACGCACGAAGGGTGGCTAGCAGATGGTGAATACACGGGAGATCGGGCGATAGAATTTTTACCTCGAAGAATTCTCGTGTACCTAAATCAGCTGTCAACCACGGGTAATCTCGTGAGACAACGACGACGTTCTGCAGGAGGCCAGGTTCTTGGGTCTATCGATCTCACAAACGCCGCATTCGGGAATACTTCGTTTCGACCTCACGAAAAGCCGAGTTTCAAAAAACTGCAAAATGGAACCATCCACGAGCTCGACTTCAACTTCAAAGTAGAATGGAAAAATTCTTCGAGAAAGCTCGATAATCACGATCAACCGCTGGATTTGGAATTTGAAATCCGATAAAATAAAAGAAAGAATGTCTATCTGGGGACCAACGATCGAAACAAAATCGACGTCAATAGATGGCGAAGATGTGGATCTTTCCGCGTACGTCAAAAAAACTGGAGCGCGAATGACCGGAAGGATTAACATGGGAGGGAAAAAAATAACTGGGTTGATAAATCCAACCGAGCCGCAAGATGCAGCTACTATGGGTTCCGTGACCAGCCTAACCTCATGGTTAAACGACAGAAAAAGTTTGAAGGATGGCGACTTCGATGACCGGCGAACTCGCTATGAGCGGCAATAGAGTCACGGGTCTCGAACTCCCACGGACAACGAGGACGCTGTGACGAAAGAGTACGTAGACCAGCAAATTGGACACGAGCACGATACCAGCTTGCATGTTTTGGGGAGATTCATGGTATGGATGAACGAAGACGGAACGCACTATGTTTCCATCCGAGCCAAGAAAAACATCGACTTGGAGAGAGACAAGTTGATCGAAATTAAAAACGGAATGAACAACACTTTCAACGCTAGACCTATGCAAATTGGCATCACTGCTGGGTTTACGAATTTGCGAATCCCGGAAAAGATTTGACCCCATGCGACTCACTAGACCTTTAGAAATTTTCTTCAACAACCCACATTTTATTGCTCAGCCTTGGAACCTCTCTTTTTCGGTAAAATCGGGAGTGAACCCGCCGAACGCCCCAGCGAACGCTTGTTCTTTGACGTTTCAGTCTAATCGGAATTTCTTCATGTACCTAAATATTACTTGGACCGACGACTCGATATCGCTCAAAGTGCTAAATAACGCGCGCAAACCCTCTTTTCCACATCCGCTCAAACGGACACTACGATTATGCATCATGTCTCGATCGAGTACGCTTGAAAATAAGCTTTGCTTTTGGATCAACGGGGTTTCAGCAGATGTCTACAGAACTCAAGCCCTAGTAAGTCTCCTTGGAATCAACATGAATTTTGAGCAGCTGGGAATACTTAGCTTCTACGAAAAAAATTTAACCAAGCAAGAAATCATACAGCATTTCGGTGAAAATCACATCTCGAATTTTACTGAGCACGAAGTTTTGCTGGACTAACAATTTTACTAACGTGATATAAATAAATAAGCATGAAGAAACCTAACGCACATTACTTTATCCCGATCTTCCTCAGGAAAGCGAAGATCGAGGAGTTGAATTCGACTAAAAATATCGAAGAAATTAGGAATTTCTTGGACAACGAGGTTAACGAGAGGGAAAAATTGAGGAGAAAATACAAGGCAGCGTGGAACATGTTCTACAACACGGCTCAAGTTTCCGGGCTCATCGCGGTCGGATCTGGAACAGGGGCTGTGGGGACGCTGGCCAGTGGAATGGGCGCGATCGTGAGCATTCCACTCGGTGGAATCGCCATCGCTGGTGGTCTAGTTAGCGCGCATGCGTAGCTCTTGGAAAGGCTACCATGAAAAAATTGGAAAAGCACGCGTAAAACGAACGGCTGAGTCCAGTTTGAATACGGTAAATGATCTGGTGTCCAAAGCCCTCGAAGACGGACGGGTCAGCAACGAAGACTTCCACCACATTCGGCGAGAGTTGGAAAACTACAGAGGTCACAAGGCTGGAATCAAGCACAGAACCAGAGCGGATCTAATTGAACTTACGGCTGATAGAGAACGTGAAATTCGCACAGAGGCAGAACAGGCTGGATTGAAAAGGGGAAAAAAAGAAGCTTTGGAGAGTCTCCAAGTACATTGAATCCGTGAGAAAATAAAAAATTAGAAATCAAACTTGTTTTGTATAAATAAAAAAGAAATGGATATTCCATATTTAACGGATAACAACTTTGTTGAGGACCTAAAAGCGTATGGAGAGTATCGAAAAGAAATGTGGGACGATAAAGGAAAACCACACGGCGTTTGGAGATGGTACCATGACAAAAAAAAAAAAAAAATGAAGGCTAAGATAGTGTTTGATGACAACATTCCAATGATATAACAAGTTGGCGCAAAGACGGATTAGTAGAAGCAGAAGGTAAATACAGAGAAGATGGTGTACCAGCTTTTACTCTTTTCGGTCATAAAAAATGGTGGGACTCTTTGACTGAGTGTGACCCCTTGATTGTTGGATTAACTGCATTTGTAATGGGCTACGGTGCTACATCCATTGCTACATCCATTTTTTTGAAATGGGTGTGGTAAACTATGACAAAAAAAACCTCTTGTGATTATTAATCACAAGGTTTTTTTTTATTTTTGTACACATTCCGTCTTTTTAGCATCGTTGTAGGCTTTCAAAATTTCTGTCATGCGTCTGGCTTCCATCCTGATTCTTCTCTCAGGAGAATCTAAAAGAGCTCTCGTAAGAATCCAAAATGCTACGATCATCTTTATTTTAATAAAAATGGCTGATTCGATTTATTTTGAGCTCGCTGATGATGAAATATTCCAACAACTGGAAGACTCTTCCAAAGGAGATTTTATATGTGGAATGGTACTAGTCTCGAAACCTGTTTGTTGCTGCTAAGCGGTTACAACGGAAACAAAGTAAGAATCCAGGCAATCAACCTTTTGATGTGTTACATTGGGTGGTATAAGGATAGATACAGGATGAGATTGTGTTTAAGACCACCTTGGATTTTTCCTGAAAGGACAGAGGAGTTCGAGGTTTTGAAAAAGACTCTTGAGTTTGTTACGAATGAACCACCGATTAAAAAAAAAGATATGACTGTGTTAAAAAATTATCAAGACAAATTTGGTCTTGTGAATAACTTTTGTGAAATAATATATTAAAAGTAAAAATCAAAAATTTTTTGATATTGATGAAGAGGTTAAAAAAAAATGCAGGGGAATTTTTTCCCCTGCATTTTTTTTTGGATAAGTTGAAATGCAGGGAATTTTTCCGTGTAATTTGGATTGGGGTGAATTAAAAATGCAAGGATGTTTTTTTGTGCAATCCTGTGTTGTTTGTTTGTTCTGTGTAATCCTGTGTTGTTGTTTGTTCTGTGTAATTCTGTGTTGTTGTTTGTTCTGTGTAATTCTGTGTTGTTGTTTGTTCTGTGTAATCCTGTGTTTTTTTTTTTTTGTGTAATCCTGTGTTGTTGTTTTTTTTGTGTAATCCTGTGTTTGTTGTTTTTCTGTGTAATCCTGTGTTGTTGTTTTTTCTGTGTAATCCTGTGTTGTTGTTTTTCTGTATATATCCTGTGTAAATTATTGTTCTGTGTAATCCCTGTGTTGTTGTTTTTCTGTGTAATCCTGTGTTGTTGTTTTTTCTGTGTAATCCTGTGTTGTTGTTTTTTCTGTATATATCCTGTGTTGTTATTTTTTTCTGTGTAATCTTGTGTTGTTGTTTTTTCTGTGCAATCCTGTGTAAATTGTTTTTCTGTGTAATCCTGTGTTGTTATTTTTTCTGTGTAATCCTGTGTAAATTGTTTTTTTGTGTAATCCTGTGTTGTTGTTTTTGTTAAATTTTCCCCTGTATTTTGCCCTGAAAAAAATGGATCTAAGGTTACACAGAAAAATGATAGAAATGAGCTCGTATCCTCCTTTTCCTACTACTCAATACATCATATCGACCATCTAGGCATAGGCCTACAACTCTATGTCAAAAATGTCTATATTTGAAATCGGCATAGCGAGCACGCGTTTATGAAAGCATTTTCATGAATGTTTTAATGTTAAATAATAATTTCAAACGAGAAATATAATCGAAAACGCAAATTCGTGCTTTTTTCATAACCCATTTTAACTACATTTCCAATAGTAGGCATATTAGGTCTACCATATGCCATGATTGCGATAAAAGCTTTTGGTTTTACAACACTTTTTTCTTTTTTTTTGGCCGAATGCCTTTTTATTTGCAATGTTTGTCTGGCTTTCAACTTTCACGCTTTATAATGTTTTCTGCATACTTTAAAAGGTAAACTGCTTTAAAGCATTTTTTAAGTGAATGTTTTCATGCAGTGTTTTAAAACGCTCTTTATAGCATGATGCCTATATCCTCACGGTAGGCCTACTGCATAAACCCCAATCTAATTTAAAGCCATAAAGTGTTCCGTTTTCTACTTTTGAAATTCGGTTTTGTTAGGCTATGTCAATTTCCGTGTTTTTCAGTTTTCTTGTGACCTCTCCGTGTTTTGCCCGTTTAACATTATATATAGGCCTAGGCCTACTTTTTTGTCCGTTTACAAGACGCTTTATTCAAGACACATTACAACTTTTACCCCACTTTTTACACATTTATTTGATTGAAAACAACAACAGACACACTTTTTTTATTTTTGTTGTTGTATTTTATTCACTTTTTATGCGGTAGGGGCCTACAAAATATTTTACAACTTTATTGTGGCTTTAGGCCTATAATAGGCCTATGACTTTTGTACGTGTTTGATATTCCGTAAAAGTTAAAAATAAAATATGATAACTACAAACAATTACAATAACAAAAACGGAATATTGAGTAGGCCTAATGACGCATCAGAATCTTTTAAAATTTTACTTGGAATTCCTGTGGTGTAGGCCTAGCTATAACGGGCGTTAAAATGCCTATCTTTGGCGCTGATTTGACGGGCGCTGTGGTGCCTCTCAAGCACCAACTAAAAAGAAAAAGCAACGAGTACAGTAGTACAACATCATGTTTGCGGTTCAGAAAAGGACAATGAACATAAAAATGCAATATTTGTCAACACCAAAAAAGAAGAAAATCACCAAAATCGATCAATTAAAAACATTGCATTTTTAAAGCAAAATTATGAAAATTAGGACAAAACAGAAATCGCAATTATCATGGTTATGTCTCAATTTATTCTTCATTTCATAAAACTTCCTGATTATCTGCAAAAATAATTGCTTGTCAGTTATTCTATGCTACTTTTAATGTTCTTATGTCCGCACATTTTAATACAGAGCATGATCTTTTTTAAATACGGAACAGGACAAAATTGTGCTTAAATAATCATGGTTTCGTTCGCGGCAACACGACCATGCACTATGCAATTTATTCGCGTAACCTGTCTGTCTGTCCGCTACCCTATCGCTCCTCAACGCAACGCGACGCCGCTGCCTTGCCGGACGCTCTGCTGCACCATGGAAACAAGACTGCAGTAAATAAAATGGCTGCTCCATGTGGATAAACATCTGCCGAATGTGCACGGATAATTTTGTCATATTGTATATTTTACCTTCTAAATCACCAAATAAATGCCAATCTGCTGCAGTTGGACGCCCCTTCTCATTTTCTTACTTGACCAAACGTCACAAGTCACCGGATTATATATTTATGGAATAATCTTCAAAAATGGACCTAAAATCCGCTGTATTTTTCTAAATCGCGATTTTCGGCAAGTTCACTTTTGACCACTTTTAACCATTTTTGGACCGCCATAGCGTCTAAATGAAGCATCACTGAGGTAAGTTTTTAAGTCGAACGTTTAGATATGGCCAAAATCTAGATAGTGTTTTTTCATTTTTTAAATTAGGGCCTAGAACTTTTTTATCACCCATGATTCAAAAATTTGAACACGGGTCACACGCTTCTACTGATTTTTACCTATATTTTAAAAACTAAGCAAAATTTCGAAAAAATAAAAAAACACTTTCTAGATTTATTTGTCTAAATTAATAAAATTCATGTTTTACAGTTTTTGATTTTCAAATAATTTTTTAATTTTTTTATGGCGGACCAAAATTGTACTTTTTGACCCAAAACTGACATTTTAAATGGATGTATGAGCTCATTTCCTTTCAAAAAATGTATACTTTTACATACTTTACATAAATATTTTTCGAGTTATGATGTGAATAATAATGGATAATTAGTGATCCTGTGTGCCTCCTTAATGATTTCTTGTTCAAAATCAAAAGGAGGGATTCTCCAGATTGTGCATTTTGCAATAAAATGCCTGAAACAATTTCCCATGTTTTTTGTGAATGTGAGAAAATCAAACCCCTTTGGGAAGATATTGTTAAAACTATTAAAAATAAAGCTGATATTGATTTTGATATTTCAACCTTTGATAAAATTTTGGGGTGCCCGATGATAGGTTTTTGACATACTTGTTTTTGAGTGTCAAATACTATATCTATGTGTGTAAATTTCAAAATAAAACTCCCAATACAATTGGTCTTAAGGCTTTTATTAAAATAAACAGAGATTCTGAGTATTTCATTGCTAAAAAGAAAAACAAACTCTCTTGCCATTTTCGTAAATGGAGATTTGACATCTAGATTTCTGGTATTTTTGTTTTATTTATAAAAGTTTGTAGACTATGTTTCTAGATTACTTTGTGACCTTGTGCATACATGTACGTTCATGGTATAATTCTCGCTATTCACAATAAGGGCGCCGCCAGCGGTTTGCGATGTAATCGTGATGTATCATGGGAAAAGGTCGACATCCAAGTCCGCGCAATACGAATATTACCATGCTATTACATAGGAACATGTGACATTATTTTTTAGTTTGTCAATATAACGGTATTAATTGTGCACATTTCAAATCACATTATTACGTATTATTGAGTATCGATTCGCGTGTAACACCTTTATTTTGACAAACTAAAAAAATATTGTCACGTGTTCCTATGTAATAGCATGGTAATATTCGTATTGCGGGGGGAAGGAGGGGTACTGTTACTTGTAGTACAAATGACCGTACGGGGACATGCCGCAAATATGGCTAGCATTTTCAGCCTTTTGGTATATCAATGACCCCCTTTTCTAAGCCAATTTTGGTATATGAATGGGGCCTTTTTTCAAATCTCTTTAAATT
This sequence comes from Amphiura filiformis, assembly GCF_039555335.1. Taxonomy (NCBI): domain Eukaryota; kingdom Metazoa; phylum Echinodermata; class Ophiuroidea; order Amphilepidida; family Amphiuridae; genus Amphiura; species Amphiura filiformis. Next base: position 5,009,546 of record NC_092640.1, read on the forward strand.
TTCTCGAAAAATAGGCCAAGTTTGCCTCAGTCTAGGAAAAAAAGCTAAGACAATATGGGTTACATTTGGCCCGAAAATTTTGAATTTTGGATATCAATGGGTCCAAATTTCTTGAAAATTTGGTATATTTATGGGTCCACTTTCAAATTCTCAGCGGCACACCCCTACCAAAATCAAACTTGAGTTGGCGTCTGACCCAGGATTGGTAAAAGTGAATTCACACAAAATGGTGGGAAGGGGAAAGCAAATTGTCTACAGATTGGGAGGGTCCATATACAGTACATCAGGTTTATTTAAAATGTTATATAATTTACATTACCAGTCATTCTCCATGGACCCGAGGGAGGTTCTAGTTTTTGCTGTGCCCCAAATGTCACTAATCAGAACTGGCGTGGTTCTCTTTTTCGTTTCAAATACATGTAGCTCTGATATTTAAACATACACAGGGTTTACTTATCTGTACACAGGACCAGAGTTAAATTGTGTTCAGATGCATTTTATTTATGCTGGATGCAAGGGTCATTAGTGGCCCAAAAAATTGCATTCATGTTGATGCACACAAAAACAGTTTGATTTTAAAATAAAAAAGTCTCCACTAAGCAATTACAAAAACCCTGTTCTATGTGAGGACAGACTTTTCAAGTAGGGTCAGTCGGTCTGGCCAAAAATAATTATATTGGACTCCAGGGTCTTAGGCAGGATTTGAAGGTTTGGGTGTGTAAATTCAATAAACTGGGTGTGTAAATTTAAGATTTGTATACAAAGTACCTAGGCCATGTGGGCAAAAATTGAGTGTGTATTTACAAATTTGGGTGTGTAAAACACTCCCTACACGGCTGGCTGCCTTAGAAGCACTTGTTGGACTCGTAATTGAATTTAAAATCCTTCTATATTTTTCAGGCGTATGTAAACCCAATTGCAGCAGCAAGATCCAGGGGTCCTGTGGAAAACTCTGGACCCTCCATAAGAGAGTATCTCAACAGACCAAGGCCGTCATGGTAAGTGATGATCACACTATGGACCACAATGACCTCATCCCAATGACATAGTACAATAACCTCAATTAAACAATCATAGTGCAAAATTTGACCTCAAGTTGCAGAGTATGAGTTTTTGTACCCAAATTTTCAAAGGTCATTCAATGGGCTATTCCAATTGAAATTCACACTACCCCTGTGGAAGATTTTGGAAATATTATGTTCCATTGGGGGAGGATGTTTTTCAAATGTAATTGGTCTGGGTTTATCATTTTGAAACCCATACTCCCCCTGTATTATGGCTTTACCTGATATCTGATACAACTGGAGTGAGTATCTCAAATGGAAGTTACCAAATTGTCTATTCTGTTCAAAACTTAAATACTCCCTTTGTGGAAGACTTTAGCTAAATCTTCCACAGGGGCAGTGTAGAATTTAAATGGAATAGCCAAATGTACAAAGAAATCTATTTGGGTTAATGAACTGTGCCCTGATAGATGAGCATGTTGTGGATCCTAGTGTCATTCAGGTTTTCGATTCCCACAAAATATTGGTGAAAAAACAGGTAAACTAAATCATAATACCCAATAATAGCAACTCAAGCTTTTAAGCTATTCTTTCGCTGTGACTTACCACTATTTTATCAAACATGCATTTATAATGAGACATCAAACACAATATTTATTTCCCATAACAAAAATTACATACTGGTATAAAAATAGTTTTTAACCCCCAAGTACGAGTTCTTTTGTCTTTATAGACCACTTGACATCACTGTTTATCAACAAAGGCAAGGGACTCGTCTATCGATATGCTTCAACGAGCCGCTACACTGTTCAATGGCTTTCTTGTACTATATGAAATGTGGCGGGCAATTTAAAATGCATGTGCCCTTAGCAAACTACGATGCGTCACGCACACTGCAGGGCAAAGAACAATGGAAATTGCCATAATGCGCGCGCATACTGCCGGGCAATGACGTCACATGCCAAGTGATCTATAATACAAAAAGTCTGAGGCAGGTACAACATACTGCGCGATGGAGAGGGTAACGACCGAAGTAAAGTCCATGATCAGTTTCCAGGTACGCGATGGTGATCATCAAGTGCACCGAAAAGATTTCCACCCCTTGCTTCTATCATCACCATCGTGGAGAGTAGTGAATGTCTTGTTGTCATGGTATTCATTTTATGTGTTCATGGTTGTATACGATTGGTGCATAGCACAGAACTCACATGAACAATAAGGAAATTTACAGCAGAAGCTGTATAGAGTTTTGATTTTTGAACATAACGTCATTTTGCCATAGTTAATATTGTAATTCCCATTTAGCACATTAATTTGGTTGTTTTCTACACTGCAGGGAGGAATATCAACAAATGATTGCCAAAAAGAACACAGGCTCCTCAGCAATGGCTGATTGGGAGAAAACTATGGGAGATGTAAGTATTAAACTGAATTTATCGCTGACAGGGCCGTTCCGACCATTAGGCCAGGTAAGGCGTTTGTCTAGGGCGGCAAACGCAGAGGGGCGCTAAAAAAAAGGTGAAAAAAGAAAAATGAAGATGGATAAAAAGAACAAATGGGAGGAAAAATAAAAGAGGGCGAAAAAAGAAACAGAAAACAGGGCGGAAAAAACCAGTGGCATAGTGATGGGGAGGTGGGGGCACCTCAATATCAATTTTAGACCGGTATTCAATTTCATTATAACTACTTAAAAATAACTAAAATAACTAAATTGTGATGCGATCAAGCAAAATGAGTCTGATGTCGATCAAAATCAAAATTCAGTTTTCAATATCATTATATCAGCCATTCTCAGAGCTTTATTTTGCTGAAAACCCCATCATAATTAGACTTATGGTTCCAAAGATATGGCCATTTTAGTGTTGCTCAAAACAATATAATACAAAGGAAGTTGAATACTCTTATTGATTACATCTCAAAATCAATATTCCCGACTCATTTTGCTTTTTTAGTACGCTTTGGTGGGGCGGCAGGGAGAGGATTTGCCTAGGGCGGCAAAATCCCTAGGAACGGCCCTGATCGCTGAGCGATTGCGATACACCGTTTTTGGGAAGCTATGGATAATCGCTCATTGCTTTTGCATTTATACAAAATAAATACCAATCATGGCGATAGCAATAAATATTACAGAAGACAACGTAATTCAAACGGACACAAAATACATTGTTAGAACATGTATCTATTGCTGTCAATAATTATTAATTATTGCTTTGAATTAATTTATCACCAAAAGTTAATAATTGAGAAAGGTATTAATTAGCAAAATGATAGATACAGTTATTAGGAAATGATGGGTGGAGGCATTCACATACATGTAGGGATTTTTCAGGATGTGTATTGCTCAAGTTCACGATGGCCCATCCAAAAACTGGTGGAAGGGTCATTGGCGAGCGGCATGTGTTCCACAGTTTTGTTACAAAAGCAACATTTGCCGCACTTACTGTAAATAAGGTGTAAGACAACGGTCTGGTGGGGCACAGATTTGCCAAGTTGGGTCCGTCGGTCACAATTTGTCCTCAGAGGGTCTTAGGCTACATGCACAGAGAGAAAAATAACTCATCACACAGCCAATTTATGATACCACCCAATTAACATTTATTTTTTGCGGAATTAGCTGAAACGGTCAGAGCACCACACTGATGCACGAACAAGTAGGACTATCCACAGAGATTACCCATTGATAGGGAACAAAAAGGTGGGAACGGATTCTGGACATATTATTTGATGATTTTGATGGTGGATCCCACTTGGGGCAACACACCTCCAAATATTTTCCAGACACGACCATAAAAAAAAAAAAAAAAGACACGGTCCAGACCCTGATCCCCTGAAAAACATGCCATACCCGGCTGAGCACACGGCTGCAAGATATCTTGCCAGCCCACCCCCACATCCGGAACGGGGACTGCGCACAGACCTGGCCAGCTACCCCCAAACACCACAGGTCTGGGGCACGACCCACCAAACCCTCCCCCAGCTACAAACTGGGTGGGTTGGGCGGGATTTTCAAACGAACCTGACCGCTCCAGCTGAAAAAGTGAATGAGATGGAAAGGGAAAAAACCGCGAAGTACCAGACGCTCACTAACAAGAGATCTGATTGGACCGAGCCTGGCAAGGTCGTAAGGCAGCCAATCACGAAGGGGAATAGCCCCGCCGCAGTTACTACCTCACAAGGGTGACGTTACTGATATGGCTTGAGCTGGGGCAATTAATACAACCTGCCTTACTCCCCCCGAACATCGAGAAAAAACCCAGCCAAAACAAAACCAACAGGGAGACCCCATGGTGACAAAAACGCTTTTGAATAGACAAGCTATTAAAAACCGCACTTGTCCTCAGAGGGTCTTAGGCTACATGCACAGAGAGAAAAATAACTCATCACACAGCCAATTTATGATACCACCCAATTAACATTTATTTTTTGCGGAATTAGCTGAAACGGTCAGAGCACCACACTGATGCACGAACAAGTAGGACTATCCACAGAGATTACCCATTGATAGGGAACAAAAAGGTGGGAACGGATTCTGGACATATTATTTGATGATTTTGATGGTGGATCCCACTTGGGGCAACACACCTCCAAATATTTTCCGACACGACCATTGAAACTACCAAAAAGACACGGTCCAGACCCTGATCCCCTGAAAAACATGCCACCCAAGGGTTCCATACTGAACCCTTGCCAACCCCCGCCCTTTTTTTTTTTTTTTTGTAAAACTCATGGGGGGCGGGGTGGGTGGGCATTTGAATTGCCTATTGAGTGAACACAGTCACCCAAACAACATCCATTTGGAATGATTTTTGTGACCAAGCTGTCTGGCTTTTAAATTGCCGTCAACACAATAAACATGCTTGACCATGCCAATAACGCAAGCATGTTTTAGCTGACCTTTGTGAAAAGTTACTTCCAAAACACATTTTCTTTTTCCAACCTCGCTTTGATTTCCACTGAATAGTAACATAATAAGCGAACCATTTTTTCGCGCTCAACTATTAATGTTGAAGTGAACTATGTCACCGCAACAACAGAAACCCATTTTTTGGTTGTTCTTTTTTTAAAAAGCTACCTGCTTTTAATTACCATCTTCACCGGCAATAGCGAACTCATTTTTGGAATCCTGTTCCCAAAACCCTTTTTTATTTTTTCCAACGAAATGCAAAACCACTTTTTGGTTGATTCCTGTCATTTGCTCTTAGTTACCCTACGCACAAGAGCGTATGTGCCTATTTTTAATTGAATTCAATGAAAATGCCTTACCGAACACTCTTTCATTTTCACTTGGCTTTTCATTGCCATCCAACCAGAACGTAAGTGGACTAAGAACAGGACAAAACAACATCAATCCATTCTGCAAGTTGATGTTAACATGAAAATGCACCGCCACAACGAGACTAACGTTTTTGAACGATATCCCCTGAAATTGCTGATTGGTTTAGAATTTGCATTAGTTTTCCTTAAGTGAGCCAATGCCCCACAACAAAGCTGACATGTTTGCCCTGGCCTTCTGCTACAACGCTTTTGCACATCTTTTGAATTGAATTTGAACGAGGCATGCCAACAAGCCGTTTAACCAACTACTTATAACCAATTACTGATATACCTTATCCAATTGAACGGTAACTATATCAGAAGCACAGCCCGCCTTTCCAATCGTGAAACCATTTTACATTTACATGAAACCCGAAACCGGGCCTTTTGCAGGCCGACAATGGGATGAGAAAATGCAAACTGAGGCTCGAAAAGTGCTGCCCTTATAATTACCGTGCAACTCATGTAAAATGTTTATTTATGAAATGAAACGGCCACTAGACTACCAGTCTAGACTAAGAGTTTGTATAGAGCTGGCAAAACTTTCACCTGGTCGCGACACTGGCGAAAACCTTATTGAGGATGGACACCGCCTTTCACCCGGAACGGACATGATGCGTGATGCCCTTGTGAAATGACCCTGTTGTCACCACTTTTGATCGTCAAAAGGACTTTGCAGAACCAGAATAGCGTGACAATAAACCGGTCATGCGACCCTACGCATGTATGGGCTAATCTGCCGAAGTTCCTGTGACGGTCAACCGCCTGACATAGTTTCTTAGGGTGTGAAAATGTCATTTTCCCAATGTGTCTTATAGCATAGGAGGAGCAGACCTTCCATTCACTTTTTGTCAACTCTTTCCTAAATGTATTGACTCTTGTGCCGCCAAGCCCCATCCATGAGAACCTGTCCAGCGCCAGGGAGTGGAGGGTTGCGCTCTCCTGCCTAATATACTCGGCTATCACCCACCGTCCCACGCCTGGTGACCTGTTGTAATAAAAGGTGGGACACAGAACAGAAAAAGAGAAATATCAGCAGCAAATGCAACTTAACTTACGCTATGGTATGTATTTATTTCTTATTTTCCTTCTTAACTCTGATAAACAGTATGATATTGCTATTCCAAGAAACTTTGATTTGTTGTCAGGTAAATCCCAGGTTTATTTTAAATACACTAACTGGAAATGTAAGAATAATTAGCGGGTCTGCTGTTTGCTGCGGTATATTTTACTACGTTTTATAAGCAAATCTAATTGGATCGTCAAAATAAACATTTAATGTATACCACTGTTGGGAATTCCAATTCTATAAGGAACACGATATTAGAAAATTAAATCACAAGTCTAAACAATACATGCTATGGCACATTCTTTATCTGCATCAATAATAGAATATTAATTTCAATCGAATTGAATACATCGCTCCATTTTGAGTTTGTCGCTCACCGCTGAGCGATCTAGCGATCGACTGCTAGCCAATCAGACCGAACTCCCTTTCTTGCGTTCGGTGAAATACCATACCCGCCGCAAAAATGCAGCGCCAGAGTATTAAGTTTATGTTAATAGTATAGGGTGTCGACGCTGTGTCATGTTTTTAATTAACTAAATTAATTCTGCATGTTAACTTATTACTTTTTATCATCATCTTGATTGAACGAAACCGAGTTAGGTTTGTTCCTGTCATAACTTATGCCTTGATTGAACTAAACACATTTTGGCTTGTTCCGTACTGTCTTACTTACGGTAATTAAAATGATTCTTACTATTGACCTTATTACTTTCTGTTATCGTGTCTTGATTGAACTAAACCAGGTTTTGTTTTGTTCCTGTCTTTAATTGCGCTCTATATTACCTCAACTAATTTTGTTTGTTCCTGTTTTTAATTGCCTAGTTAATTTGAACCTTTTCATTTTGCACTTATTACTTTCTATTATGTTTTGATTGAACTAAACCAGTTATGGTTTGTTCATGCTTTTAAATTTCTGTCTTGATTGAAACTCTATTTGATTAAATAATTTAATTCTGCATGTTAACTTATTACTTTTTATTATCATCTTGATTGAACGAAACCGGTTAGGTTTGTTCCTATCATAAATTATGCCTTGATTGAACTACACAAATTTTGGCTTGTTCAGTACTGTCTTCTGACGGTAATTAAAGTGATTCTTACTATTGAACTTATTACTTTCTGTTATCGTGTCTTGATTGAACTAAGCCAGGTTTTGTTTTGTTCCTGTCTTTAATTACGTCTATGATATTAACTCCCAATTTTGCTTTTTCCTGTCTTCAATTGCCTAGTTAAATTGATTCTTTTCATTTTGCACTTATTACTTTCTCTTATGTTTGGATTCAACTAAACCAGTTATGGTTTGTTCATGCTTTTAAATTCTGTCTCGATTGAAACTCTGTTTGATTAAATAATTTAATACTAACGCTGAACTTATTACTTCTTCTAAACTTGTCTTGATTTAAGAACTAAACCAGTTCTTGTTTGTCTCTGTCTATAACTCTGCCTTGAATGAACTATAAAACCAATTTGTTTTTGTTTTGTTTGTTTGTTTTCCATCCTTTCTAAATTAGTTTTTAATATTGAACTTAACGCTTCTTAATATCGTGGGTTGATTGACTAACCCCGTTTTGGTTTTTCCCTGTCTTTGAATATGTTGTGCTTGAACTTAACTAATTTTTTGGTTTATAATATTTAACTTTTAATTCTTATTACCATATTGAATGATTTGATTGAACTACACCAATTTTGATTAAATTAATTAATTAAATGAATTTTTAATATTGTATTGAGTATCCTTGATTGAACTGTATTACTTTTTATTAGCATGTCTTGATTGACCTAACCAAGTTTTGGTGTGTTCCTGTCTTTAGTTAATGTCCTGATTAAGCTAAACCAAGTTGTTGTTGTTTTTTGTCATAAATAAATAACATTAATATTGAACTTATTCTGTATTTATTTAAGTAAACTAGTCTTGATTTGTTCCTGTAATTATGCCTTAATTGAGCTAACTGAGTAATGTCCCATTGAACGAAACCCATTTTTGTTTGTTCCAGTCTTTAATTAATGTCCTGCTTGAAATAAACCATTTTAGGTTTGTTCCTGCCTTTGGTAACTTAAATTCTTAATATTGAACTTATTGCTTTTTATTGTCCTGTCTTTATTTAAGAACTAAACCAATTTTGGTTTGTTCCTGTATTTAATTTTAATTTGACTTGAATCTTAATATTGATCTTACTACTTTTTATTATTATGCAACTAACCCGGTTAGGGTTTTTTGCTCCTGTTAATTTAGTTCTTAATATTGAACTTATTACTTTTTATTATCGTGTCTTGTTAAACTTAACTGGTTTTGGTTTGTACCTGTCTTTAATTATGTCTTGAATGACCTAGCGAGTTTTGGGTTATTCCAGTCTTTAATCCTTTTTATTGACTTATTTATTTTAATCTTTTTTTTTTTTTTTTTTTTCTATTGTTGTGGTCTATTTTATTTTTGTATATTCCCTTCCCATTGTGGTCCATTTATTTGTGCATATTAACTATTAGTTAAATCTATTTATTTTGCTTTATTATTGTTATATATATATATATATAATATGTACTGTGTTCATTCTATTACTTTATTTAACTATCATTCTATTTGGTTATTATTTATTTGTTATTTATTTATTTTTATTTTTTTCATTATTATTATTCGTATTTGATTATCTATTGTCCTTTATTTATTGTTAACTAAACATGTATATATGTACTGTGTTAATTCTATTTACTTTATTTTTTTCGTTGATGTTATAATATTTTTTTTTTTTTTTTTTTTTTTTTTTTTTTTTTTTTTTTTTTTTTTTTTTTTTTTTTTTTTTTTTTATTTTTTTTTTTTCAATTTTCATTTGTTTTTTTTTTATCATAAAGATTGTTCATTTCATCCTTTCTTGTCATCGCGCGGCGGAATGCACCCCCTTCTTATTGCATGCAGATGTTTTCTTTTTCCTTCTATTTTAATTTTTTGTAAATTTCTTGATTTTCTTTTATATCTTTATTTATTAATATATATATTTCCTCATTATGTAATTGTTAATAATTTTACTCTATTATTTATTTCTCTGTTTATCTCTAAATTATTATCTCATTATCATCTTGTTTTTTGTGATGAATAATTTTGTAAGCAACCTCCGAGTACGGTGGCCGCGCGGGAAAAATTCGACGGGCTGATAATCCTGATATAATGTTCTATGCAAATTAGGTGACACTCATCTCCCAGGCGAGCAGCGCCGGCCCGAAAAACCCACGTGCGCTGAATAATTCATAAGTGATGTACACATGCGGTCGTATTCTACATACGATATACACTGCGTGCACATGTTTGGGGTCAGGGAAAAAGCATCGCGTCATCAGATCGACCTCATTAATAATTAAAGAGTAAACATGTGCTTGTACGGTACCAACAATAATGAACACTGCGATATACTCTGTACGTGTTTCGGGGTAAATGAAAAACGATTTGACCTCATTAATATTTAAAAACATTATTTTGATATGGTGGATTCCCACGGTCTGAACAGGTGATGTCCACTCATGTCTAGCATGTATGCTTTTAGGAATAGCCCGCGCTCCATAACATTTTCAGTGGAAATTAGTGCGGAAATAAATTTTGTTTGCTTGTCCACGTTACAAAAAGTAAAGCCAGCGGGTCAAAATGCCGCCTTTGAACAATAATTTCCCCATTTTCCGATCGGCAGAGGCCTGAGGAATTAGCTTGCCCGGCAGTATTTTTAAATTGCCCGGAGTCGAGTCGGATAGGCGATTTATCTTAGCCTGATATTTACAAGAAGTTTAAAAAAAAAGATTGCTCAGGCATGTCCATGAAAGGCTACATAAACATGTTGCATATACTTCACTTCACCTAAATATTTTTCATGAGCAATCGCACGTGGAATTTTAGAGGAATTTTGATAGCCATTTGGCCTACACGTAGAGACAAACTGCGCTATCATAAGACTATGCTGTTTTTTGTTTTTGTTTTGTTTTTGTTTTTTAAATAATGCATTATAAAATAATGACTGAAATAGTTTTGATAAAAGACGATCCCCGACAATATGTAACTTTGCTACGGAAAGGGCTATGACAAAATGGTCCCAGTTTTTGCATTCTTTACTTTAAGTTGATGCGGTTTGATGGCCAATTTGAATTCACCTTTCAGTCACTACAGGAGGGCTTAATGAACTACTTAAACTGTTTAAACTCACCGGGTGAATATCTTGGCCTCTAGTGGCTGAAACGCCGACTACTGGAGGGCCGGTGCGGCCCCTGAGGTGGAGGCAGCATCATAGCATTTGCAGCATCGACACCGACCCTGACATCAGGCATCGGCTCTGCCCCACGCTGCTGCAGGCACCGCACCGGCACTAGACATGCATGCTACTGCTATCCGAGGCCATCTTGGAATTTCCAACACAGTTCACGATGTGTCATCTTCTGTATTCCTTGTAGATTTTCCTTTTTTCGCCGAGTCCGGCTGCTTCACCGGTGCAGTAACTTCCTCTTTCAACCCATCAGAACAACGCTAGTCCAACGAACTTGACCGCTTATAATTCAGTCTAAGTTCGACTGATTCAGCTCTAAAAGGCGAACTTGATCACTTCAGACAAATTTTATTTTCAAACGAACCTGACCGCTCCAGCTGAAAAAGTGAATGAGATGGAAAGGGAAAAAACCGCGAAGTACCAGACGCTCACTAACAAGAGATCTGATTGGACCGAGCCTGGCAAGGTCTTAAGGCAGCCAATCACGAAGGGGAATAGCCCCGCGCAGAGTTACTACCTCACAAGGGTGACGTTACTGATATGGCTTGAGCTGGGGCAATTAATACAACCTGCCTTACTCCCCGAACATCGAGAAAAACCCAGCCAAAACAAAACCAACAGGGAGACCCCATGGTGACAAAAACGCTTTTGAATAGACAAGCTATTAAAAACCGCACTTATGAAAAAAAAAATTGTTAGAGTCTAAATTACCATAAACAATTCTTAAAAATCTGACCTTCTTGTGCAAACTTACTTTAAAAATCTTTTTTTGAAAGAATGTCTGTGAAAATCAATTCACTTCGGCTTACAAAATTGCTGCTTTTAATTTTATACAGCTTAATTTACACCCCCCAAATGCAAAATCTTGGTCAGTCGGACTAGTACTAAGTAGAAGCTTTTTTGTGGCCTCATATATAAATTTGTTTTCTTCAACAGAAATTCCGAGAAGAGTTGAAGGAAAACAGAGAGAAGTTGCTGTCCAAAGGGTCTTCTAAAAAACACAAAAAGAAACAGGTATGTACGCAGACTGAATCCTTTGTTAATTAAATAAGTTCTGGTAACAGATCCAAAAGAAATGAAGTACTCACTCAAAATATTTCAGTTCCAATCAGGAACCTTGTTCACTCTCCAATGACTGTAACTGGTGTTTCTAGATGTTGGCAGTCCTAGGTGGCTATATTTGTATGCCCCCTTTCCAACTTGGACAGAATCTATGACCAGATCATCTCAAAATGGCAGCCTACAAAAGTGTCGACATCATCACAGCCACTTGGGGCTGCCGACATCTAGAAACACCAGTTACAGTCATTGGAACTGAAATATTTTGAGTAAGAACTTCATTTCTTTTGGATCTGTTACCAGAACTTATTTAGTTAATTGACTTTGAACGATCCTGAAGAATCTCAACAATTAAAATGAATCCTTTGTTGTCTACAACTGCGCATGTTAAAAACTATGCGTTTGTGTCGCACTCATGAAAATATATCTGCACGGCTTTGGTCTTGACCTGTGTTCTACCATGCCATTGTGAGAGGATCATGCTCTGCTGTCTGAAAATGTGTGTTCAAAAACAAACATGGTTCTTTAGGTTAATTTAGACACAATCACACAGTCTCGGATGGTCACAGACCACAAGATTCTGGTGGTAAGTCTGACGCTTTTGTAGCACATATGTTTTTAGTCATCACCCCAGAATGTTGACGAATGAGGAAGTCAGTCTAGTATTTACATAAGTGGCCCCACCTCAAATGAGCCCAGAAGTCGGCAAATGTGATTTTGAGCTACATTGTACAGAGTTGGTTGAAGTGTCATTTTCAAGCTTCAGGTATGATCTTTCCAAATCTGTATAAATCTCAACTTTACGAAGGGCCGACTTGTCATGGATGTGTATACATGTTATGTGTTTTGTCTGATAGATTAATTGTTTGATTTTTATTTTTCAGAAGAAGAAATCAAAGAAGAAGAAAAGGGAGAGGGTATGTATAAAAGATCCTTTTCCTACAAATTTGAATTGATGACTTTTTATTTGATATTTAGGGCTATGCTTTAGTAAAACTTTTGGGCACAAGTGAAGCATGTTTATGAATAGGATTTATTGTTGTGAAATTTGTACAAAAAGTTTTATAGATGGTCTCTCTCTAAACAGATGTGTGTGAGTAGAAATGATATTTAGTGAAAATGTATGCCTACAAAATATTTAATGTAAACAACAGCTCTATTTGGCATTGAACTCTGGCCTCATGTAATTGGATATTGTGGCTATACTTTGGTCAGCATGTAATCGGCAGGAATTCTTCGGCTTCTACCACTACGCCGAAAAGTAGACCAATCTTAAGAGTGATATAGTTGATCTGCCTGGTCTATATTTTGGGTTTTAAAGAAAGTAGACAAAGCATAGGACTTCAATTAATAATTTGTAATACTTCTGGCGATATGTCACAAGACAATTCTCCAAATAAAATATCTGCATTTAAAAAAAAGGATTAAACCAGCTGTACTTCATTTCATACAGCTAAAAAAAATCCCTAAAATGCAAAATCTTGGTCGATTGGACCTGTAGAACAGTGTTTTTTTTGCCGCCTGATATATTATTTATGATGTACAAGTATTTGCTTGTGTCTAATTTGGTTTTCTTTGTTATCATCCATTGTTGTTATTGTTTTAAGTCTCCTTCTCCATCCTCATCCGACTCCTCATCGTCTTCATCATCTGATAGTGAGTCTGACTCGGAAGAAGAGGTAAGAATATACAACCTCAATTCATAGGTTATTTGTCATTGAACTGACCAAACCCGTAGCCAGGGGTGCAGGGGGTGTTTTGCACCCCCCCACAAAAAAAAATGCTTATCTGAATAAAAAGATCCCAAGTGCTTTTTTCGGTAAAACATTGAAAATCAGCCCTTTTTTGAAGAGAAAGTTTACAAAAGGTCCACTTTTTAGCCCCCTTCTTACACTAAAATAAATCCTGGCTATGGGGAAGAGAAAAACTTATTTCAATGATAAAGGCCTGTGACTTACAAATCCAATGGAATTCTTTGGATATAGTCTCATTGAAGATGACCAGGAAGTACTTTGGAAGATGCATCCCTGCATGGGTCTCTTCATATGTGGGCGTTTCATATACAGACTGCAGATGACAAACTCCAAAGCTTCTTTAACACATTTGTAAAATTTCTAAAATAAGCATGAAAAATGCATTAAAATGAGTACAAACAAATCCAATATTTTTTTGTGGTATTCTTGAGATAGCTCTTGATATTATCTCGAAGTTTTTATGTTGAAGCCTAGATGACCAACAATACAAGGGTTTGGTGCAAGAAAGGGCTTACTGCAATAGCTGCCCTATAGACAATTTGACCATTTCTGCATTCTATATTGTACACATATACACCTGGCAGCTATTGCAGATAGGCTAGAGTGAGAGTCCGAAGTTTTCCATTTTACGGAAAACAGGAAAAAAATCACGGAATCGGAAGGTACAACACGGAAAATGACATTTTTGTATGATGTGACAAAAATTGGTAAAAGATAGAGAAATAAATGTTAAAAACAATCATGAGTTGTGCATGTCAATTTTATGATAAAAATACTGTTTAATAATACTGAAATAAAGGTATAATTACCAAGGCATGAACCCCCTATATCCATCCAAACATTGCAACAGTCGTGGAAATATTCCAATCAGAGCATATATATCGCGATATTGAACACTTTATTGTGACATTAAATCATTTTAAGCTTCATTCATGAAACATGGATTTACAAATTTTACAACACAGATTACAACACGGAAAATGGATTTTAGAAAACGGTAAACTTCAGACTCTAAGATAGGCCTTTCTTGCTCTAAACCCCTGAATAGTATGATTGCTGACATTCATCTGTTTTTGTTTTTTCACTCCACTCACCTCAACACAATGTGGATAAATACTTCCATGTGTGACTTTGGTACCAATGCAATTTACAGAGGAGAGACAGAAAAAGAAAACACAAGAAGAGGAGACGACATCGTTCAAGCAGTAGCGATTCAGAAGACGAGAGAAGATCGGTATGTATTGCACTGGACGGTCTCATATTCTAGCAATATATTGTAACATTTATTTCTCTTGTAATTGTCACTGTCATCAGATAAGTCTTTTAATTTTGAGCTGAACAAATGAGGGCCGGTAAAACAAGGAAAATTTCCATGCCTTTGTTAACAATTCATCTCACTCTGCTGGTTGTGACTGAGTGTGGCTGTCTTGATGTACACCCTGTATGCATTCGACTAATATTTTCGATCATATGAATTAAACTTATCTTATGAAGACATTGATGTCAGATTTTGTCATTAAAAAAAGTTACAGTATTGCTTTAATGATACAGAACTTAAATATAATGTACAAGTCCAAGATTGTACTCACTTAACTCCAGATGTTTGTCCTCCTTGTACTAGCCTATTCCAGTTGAAATCCATACACCCTGTGGAAGACATGACCGTAATCACCCACACAGGGGGTGTGAATTTCAAAATGGGTCTATCTGAATGGATGATTCCATTTGAAATCTACACCCCCTGTGTGGAAGATTTGAGTTATGTTTCCCTTATTAGGGTGTGTATGGATTTCAACTGGAATAGCCCATTATACAGTTGAATCTAAGCTTAACATTGCCAATGAGAGATGAACTTAATTTGCTCTAAATTCTTGATTCATCACTCTGCCAAATTCATAACCATGTATGATGTAAATCTAATTTTATATAAATATGTTTGTGTCTTTTTGTACAGGTGAAAAAGTCGAAGAAGAAGAAGAAAGAAAGGGTATGTTTAAAAGCTGCAGACATGGAAGCGTCTTCTATCTCATTGTGTGGTGATGTTTAGAATGTGACTCAATCTGATCCATTCAGGCCAAAGTTGGACATTTTGAATATTGAGTTATTACCATTACCAACTTGCTCAGTACCTTCAATTCTCTTGAATACTTGGTGGTAAAGTTATGAACCTTTTTGTATCTATTTTCGTATTTTTTTAATATTTTTTTTTCTCCTTACTTTTTGCCTGTATCTCAATTTCATTATTGCCAACTGATTGGATCAGGTCTGGTCACAAATATAAGGAGAAATTATGTTCATTTTAATGAGTTATTCACATGGAGAACTTACCCATATGTGTATTAAATTGGGCTATTACATTTGAAATCTATACACCCTATGGAAGACATGACTTTAATCTTCCACACAGGGAGTATATATTTCAAATTGAGTTGCGTGAATGGGTGACTCCATTTAAATAGAGATTAAGGTCCTATCTTCCATAGGGGGTGTATGGAATTCAACTGGAATAGACCATTTCATATTATACAGCTGTGTATGTTTACACTTACGTACAACTACTGTTGTTTTTTGGCTATTAGTTTAAATCCATACACTCCTGAAAAATGTGACCTTAATCTCCCACATGGGGTGTCGATTTCAAATAGAGTCACCCATTTAGGTAACCAAATTTAAAATTCACACTCCCTGTGTGGAAGATTAAGGTGCAATTCTGGTCACTCATTCTAGACTCTTATTATCCTGCCATTTTGCTGTACATAGCTGTGTTGAGGGATATGACTTTTTAGAGTAGCAAAGAAAGAAGTAGCGATGTTTAAATCATGAAAAAAGTTTTATTTGATCAGTTTCAAGGCAAAGTACATCTCAGTGTTTATAATTATCAAACAATTTCAAATTCTGACAAAAGTGTCTCCCCTTACTCTGCGAAGACTGACAGATGCCAACAACTAATGTTATTTCAGCATTTTATGTAGAAAACTAACAAAATTAAACTTTGATGGAAATTGTTCATTATGGTTGCTTATAATACCAGCCCAAAATGAAAACCGACACATTTTGTGTGTTCAATATACAAAGCTATAATTTGTTTTCATGTCATAGTCTATTATTAATAATGATTTCAAAACACATTGGATTTATATCCATTTTAAAATCATTAATAGACTATGACATAACACAAATTATAACTTTGCATATTGAAGATATTTCTTTTAATCAACCATGAATGATCCTACATGTAGCATTTAGCTCTAGGTCCAGGGACACTCCAAATCTGATTTTTTGTTTTTGTTTTGTTTGTTTTTTCAATTTGTTTTTTTTTTTAATCGGGTATTATAGTCGAGTCCCAACCCCCAATTTTGTTAATTTTTCACCAAAAAGGGGTGTGACTATACTCAAGTCAGTACGGTACTAACCAAATGCTAATGTATCTAATTTGGCTGTTTTTGGTTTCTTTTGTTTTTCTTTTCTTTTCGGCACAATTGTGTTTCCTTTTTCAAGTCTCGTTCTGCATCCTCATCCGCATCCTCCAAATCTTCATCATCCTACAGTGATTCAGATGACGATCAGGTAAGTTGTTCACATTTTATAATATGAAGCATTATAGGTATCGGGGAGATGATGAAACAGGCCAAGTGTCCTGATGAGCATGTTTATAAGACTGGGAAGTGTAGCCGGAGATGGATACATGGCTGGGTCTCAAAACAATGCTTTTTTTTCTCTAATACATAAAAGATTACTTGAGTCATTGGAAAATTTGGTTACAAATTGTTTAGTTTGAAAATACAAGATAGATCAAATAAACGTGGATCTAGAATAAGAGGGGAGGGGATCCAATTTATTACCAGGAAGATGAGACATACAAAATATATAGGAGTGGACATATAAACTAGGTGCAAGAGAGTTGAAATTGTTGTTGGAGAGTGAAACCAGGAGAAAGAAACCAGGACAAAGATGGCAATACTACAATAAAAGATGACCAGGATGATATACAAAATAATGAAATTAAACCAGGTTGATTAAAATGTCAAGACATACAGTAAATATTTACCTAATGTTGCACATGGACTCCTTTTCCTTGGGGTAAATTTCACGAACAAATAGAGACCCCCCTCTGAAAATCCCATCAAGAATTAGGGGTTGTGCCATTTGCTGATGGGATGTTAATGGGAAGGCACTTTTACATGTTATTTCTACCTTAAATTCCAATTACGTCAAGGGAACCTTATGCACTATTAGGGTGAATCTTAACAGTACTTCCTTAAGGGGTTACTACACCCCTGGCCAATTTTGTACCTATTTTTGCCTTTTTCATAAAAATTATAGTGCATTGGTGACAAGTACTGCACTGAAAATTCAGCAACTCAAGGCAAGAAGTTATTGATTTATTGATCAAATATTGGTTTTCCCTCATTTTTGACTGTAACTCCACAACTGTTGTCTGTGCTGAAATAAAATTTCCAGTGCAGTAGTTGTAGTCCTTGCCCCTAGTATTATATACATCTTACATTTGAGAAAAATGCAAAAATAGGCACAAAATTTGGCAGGGGTGTAGTACCCCCTTAACCATTGAACCAATTCATGCTAATCTGTGATGTGCTTTCTTATATAAATATCTACTTGAAAGTAGTCCTTGAGATATTTTCCATCAATAAATTGACTGAATTTTATCATATAATGGCATCTTGACAGGTACGGTTTTGATTGAGCTTTTCCAGTTGAAATTCATACAACCCCCTATGTAAGACATGACCTTAATCTCCCACACCAGGGTGTAGATTCCAAATGGAGTCACTCAATTCACACTCCCTGTCTGGAAAATTAAGATCATGTCTTACATGGAGCATGATTTTCAAATTTGTGTTTGCAATAAGCAGCAAGTTCTAACATTGGTTTTATCTTTGTTTAAACCCTTTACACCCTGCACATGGGTCCTCCAAACCAAACTTCTTTCCTTTATTCAGAGGGGAGACAAAAGGAAACAGAGGAAACATAAGAGGCATCATAGGTCAAGGTCATGGAGCTCAGATGATTTGGACAATCATAGAGACAGAGCATCGGTAAGTGTAAAGGCCAATTGAAAAATGGTTGGCTGTCTACTTTTCTGGAGTAGGAGTAGGCAGATTAGTATTATTTTATTTTTAAAAATGTAGTCAAAAACTGCATAATGATGTTAGTAGTGAAGCCTAATAAGATGTAAATGGTGCTATTTCACTATTCTATCCCTGCTGGGTTTTTTTGTCAGTATTCGATGTTAGTGCGGGTGGTGAAGGACTATCAAACAAACTTTTTTTGCCGAATGAACAGAGTTGCAACTTTTCATAGAATCTCTAATTTAAAAGGAAGCAAGGATTTAGCTAATTTAAGGAATCTTGTATCAGAAATTGCACTGAAAGAGGTAAAATAAATCATGTTTCAGGATGCAGATTTCAGAAGTAGACAAGATATAAGTAAATCTTTCTCCTTGAATAACTAAAACGGAGTAATCAGTTGTTAACTGATTGACCATAAGGTTGTAAATATATTGGTCAACAGTAACCAGCACTCAACCTGCAGAACTCACATGAGTTTCGAGGTTATTGCCAACCGGCACAGGGAGAACTCAACTTTCTATTTGGTATGGGCGTGTAAGAAGTCTTGCAAACTGAACTGAAACTACCTTAAGTCTTTGGATATTCAGTATTTTCTTTTCAACCAGGGTTCTTCAGAACTTAACTATGCTGCTACTGTGATCTTTTGAACTGCCAGAGAGGCACAAAATGAGGATCTTAGCCACCGCAGATACCCACCCATACCACTTTGTAAAATCAGTACCCCCATGGGTCATTATGAAATAATTGTTGTAAGCCAACTGAGCGTATTATGATACAAATCTATTGGCAGGCTGATTGACAACTGGCAATTGGCTATTCCAGTTGAAATCCATACACCCCCTATGCAAGACACAACCTTAATCTTCCACACAGAAAGTGTGTAAATGGGGTTACTGAATGGTTGACTCCATATGAAATCTACACCCCCTCTGTGGGTGATTAAGGTCATGTCTTCCATATGGGGTGTATGTATTTCAAGTGGAATAGCCCAATTTTTATGCTTTGTGTGCTTTCAGACATCATCAGGGAAGAGGAAACACAAGTCCAAGAAGAAAAGCAGCAAATCAAAGAAACGTAGCAGACGACAAAATGGCAGCAGAGATTCTGATTGATGTCTTAATATTTTAACATGAACATGTGTGACCTGCTCCCTCAAAAAATGAGCATACAGTCGTAAGGGCACTTAAGAAGATCTATACAGTCCTTTAAACATGGTAAACAAGAAATAATCAGTTTTTGTTGACCAAAACAAGATCCAATCGTAGCATTTGGTACACTTTTAAAGCTTATAAAACAGTAAGGAATTCATGTCTGGAATATCTCAGAAATTTTTCTTGTCAACTTGGTGCTCATTTTGTGAAAGCAGGTCCTATATATGTGATGCGATCAAGCAAAATCAGTCGGAACTCGGGAATATTGATTTTGAGATATAGCCAGCCAAAGGAAATATTTCCTTTTGTTTCCTCTTGTTTTGGAAACTCTTTAATTGCTCAAATCTTTGGAACTGGTTGTTCAATTTCAATAGGGTTTTCTGCAAAATGCAGCTTTGGAAATGTTTTTTAATATCCTATAAGAAACTGAAAAGTTAATATTTCCGAGTTCTGACTGATTTTGCTTGATCGCATCACATATGGTGATGTACATAGATAAACCCCTTTTTAAGGTACTTTGATCAGGGTTTGAGTGTTCATTCACAGGTGTATACTGCATGGAGAATGCAGGCTGTGAGCATCGGATAGATTTCACATTTGGAAAGTTTATCTTACAGAGGGTGTTACTGAAAGAACTACTATCAGAAAATTTCATTTTTGGGTATTTTATTAGAGAGGAATAGGAGGATCTGAACTCTATAACCTTGTGTGTAACCCTACTGAAAATCAACCATTTATTGGATTGTCATGGTTGGGCACAAAAATTCAACTTTTACTCTCTGTGAGTCAGTGACATAAGTGTACATTTCACTGGGTGCAGCTTCAAATTGTGAGCTTTTGCTCAAAGCCATGGTGTACACATGCAAAACGCCTGCCTCCACATGTTGATGTCACCGACTTGGCGTCACTGAGAGGATTTTACGATGGCAAGTTTTCACCAATGTCATTAGTTATACATGCTGCATCACAACCCCTTTGGAAGATATTTTTAGACACAAATGTATACAATTTTGAGGTATAGTGTGTAGATTCAATTTTGAATGGCAGCTATCTAAACATGTACATTTAGCCATATCAGTAGAGGTGAGAATCATGTTGTGTAATCCCTCAAGCACATAAATAACCCACTGGCAGCATTGACAAATTGCAGTGGCAGGGAAGCATTAAAATTTAGGGGGGTCAGGGGACAAAAATATTTTGGTCCTGTTTTACAGAGACTTGTTTTTTGGTGCAAAAAATTTCAATTTCAGACTATTTTGGCACAAATTAAGGTGTATTCTGCTATTTGATGGGCCAATGTGCACAAAGTCGAAGCATGCAAAATTTTGCAATTGTACCCTATTTGGGCCCATGGTGTTGCTTTAAATTTGTCAGCATTGTTAGTTTAAGTATATTTAATTACCATTGTTAACACAGCAGCTGAAAGGAGTATCCCAGCAAGCATTGCAGTATAGCTGCATGCTCCATAGCAAATTTATACAAAATATAAACAAGAGCCGCTTAGATATTGAGAGCTATGGATAGTTTCACAATACTTTAGGGGTCATATTTTTGCAAACAAAAGCCTTAACCTCCCCTGATTTAAGCCAGTTATCAAAAGTTGAAGTGGGGGATTTTGTGTACATTTCCTATGGCACATACAGTTCTATTATGGTACCGCAAAGCATAATGGGATACTCCCTTCAGCTGCTGTGCATTGTTAACAGTATTTTTGCACATGTAATAAAGAGAGCACATCAAATGGTAATGGACATTTCCAGTTGATATCAATACACCCTATGGAAGACATGGGAGTGTAGACTTCAAATGTGACTGGACACTACGAATCAGCCGTAAACTTGGCCCCCGGTCAATTTTGTTTTATTTTGTGTTTAGAAAATATATATCATAAGCTTTAAAATAGTATATCATTTGACTTCAAACGATATCCAGAAGCAGGGTTATGGTTTGTTGAACTCTGCTCCTTCAACAAAATGGTACCCTTTTCGGTTCTATATGTGTCTCTTTTTCCACTTTGCTGGTAATAAAGTCATAATTGGCGGTCATTTCAAATCATCCCCGAGTCAACAAGGTACAGGAATGTCCTCTCATTGTTAATTGCTGGTTATACATACCCAGCCAAAATACAATGCCATTGTAACGCACAAGATTTAGCGAAAGGAAACAAAGACTAGAGCTATTTAATGATTTTATATGTAGAAGATTATTATCCTCTTCAGCAATAGGATTATTGATTGGTTTAAACGCTATCAAATGAGAAACATGTCACTTCTAATTTAGACACCTATGAATACGACTTGCGGCACATTTTGCACTGTATCTCAGAATACAATTTGCTGAGTTGACGGCTCATTCGTAGTGTCCACTCACAAATGGAGTCACCCATCCAGGTAACCACTTTTGAAATTCACACTCCCTGTGAAAGACATGACCCTTTTTGTGTACAAGAGATTAAGGTCATGTCTTCCATAGGGTGTGTATGGATTTCAACTGGAATAGCCTATTATCAATTATTTTTTGGGTGTGGTGGGCTAACAAGTGGACCTTTTGTGAAAAAAGGTCAGATTTCAATGTTTATTGCTGAAAAAGTGGCTCGTTTGTGAATTTTTCCTTCAAAGAGCTGATTTTTCAATGTTTTTACAAGAAAAAAGTGGACCCTTTTGGCGTTTTTTTAAAGTGGGGGTGTGTTACCTCCCCTCCCGTGCCTATTGGCTCAGTCATTATCTCTTCATTTGACCTGCAATAGCTGCCAGATGTCATATACTTAGTTGTGTACAATATAGAAAGCAGAAAATATAAAATTTCCATAGGGCAGCTATTGCAGATAGGGACCTTCTTCCACTATACCCTTGGCATATCTAAATATCCTCTCATTCAAATAGTGTATTAAGTGAAGTGCCAGTAGGCAGGGCTGTCAACTTTTCGGAATTGCTTGGCGTGAGATATTGTCAAATGGGCATACATGGGACAGAAATGAAGAGCTTATTTCCAATTAAGTCCACAACCACATGTTTCTCATTTACTTGTGTGATACAATCACAATTTTTAATTTTAAAAAAGTTTGAAAGTAGCAACAATGAGTTGTACCATCAACAAGCCATTATTTACCACAACAATGCTGTGCGTCCATCCACTGTTTGCTTAGTAATGGTCCATCCAACTGAAATTATAATACCTATAGCATCACAACCCATAGCAATATTGCACAAGTAAATCAGACATGTGTGTGTGGACTTAACATGGTTTAAAAATAAGCTCTTCAAATATTGTTAGCCAACTATAAATGTTAATTTAAATTGTTGATCCACAATGTTCTTCACCAGGGCACTCAAGCATCTAGGATCTAAAATGTGTGTGGGGGTGTGTGTGTGTGGAGGGGTGTTACGGACAAAAAGAATTGTCCACAAACAATATTTTGACGATGCGTGAGATTTTAATACCTTTACTTTAGGAAAGTGCCCCATTGTGTGAAATTCACACCAAATGTGTGAGAATTGACAGCCCTGTAGTAGCTCATTATTAATGCAATACAAATGGTTATTTAAATGTTTTGTTAGACAGCTCAAGTAACTCCATAGGTGGACTGGCCACTGTCGCAATCCGTGCCGTGCCTGTTCAGCTTGGTTTTGGGCCCTTTCAGGGGATGGCACCAGGGCTGCAGTATAGAAGGGCACAAACTGATCCTATAGAATTTGGTTCTCCACAGCCTTTTAAAAAAGTCAGTCTACCTAGGAGTACCTTGTGCAGTGTCTGAATTTGACTATAGATCTTTTAGTTGCATTGTAGTTTTAACTGAATTCTGAGTAAGTTACAATAATATTTTTGATTTTTAACATTACAAAATGGTTTTCCATTCATACAAAAAGTTAAGGTTCACACTAATAAATTTGCCTCTTTATTGTGCAGTTTGTTCAGCTTAAAAATTATGAACGTTGTGTAAATTTTGAAATTCAATCTGTAATTATGTTTGCTGTAAATTAATTGTATCCTTGAGAATTTGAGATTGAATAAATTGTTTGTTAAAATATAATCATTTGATTTCGCAATAAGATTTCTTCCAGTCTTTTGAGTACAACATACCCCTTATGGAAGACATGACCTTAATCTCCCACATTTCAAATGGAATCACCCATTCATGTAACCTCATTTGAATTTTACACTCCCTGTGTAGGAGATTAAGGTCATGTCTTCCAAAGGGGTGTATGGATTTCAACTGGAATAGCCCATTGAAGAAATAAAGCACCAGTTTCCTACTTGTGGAATATCATCAGAAAGCATCAATGGCATTATACAGCATTGGCCATCTTCAGAGCGATGCTTTTTGATCCAACTTAAGTACCCCAATAGAAGTGGATCGTATACACGACCAAGACATACTAAGTATACCAATAGAAGTGGATCGTATACACGACCAAGACATACTCCCCCACCCATGGTGCCCAGCACTCTCCTCCCCATCCAGACTGCCTCTCCGACACGGCAGGCCCCCGAACCACATTCATTCTCTCTTGGTCATGTATACGATCCACTTCTGGGCGCTGGTGCGCCCTCTATTGGTGTACAGAAGTTGGATAAAAAAACATCACTCTGAAGATGGCCATCGCCCAAGATGGTCGAAACTGTCGGGTCTCTGAAATATAATTGGTTTTGACAAGATTGAATGCATATTTTGAGTTTCTACAATTTGTAGAAACTCAAAATATGCATTTGTAACAAACATAATCAACTTCTTCAAGAATTCCTAACTCAGTGTTTGGGAGATTAAGATCATGTCTTCTTCCATAGGGGTGTATGGATTTGAACCAGAATAGCCCATTTTGGTGTTATAGTATTGTGGGCTGTCAGACAGCAAGTCAACAACTGCACACATGGCATTACAATGAACTCTCATCAGAGAGAGCTCAAAAACTACAGCATCAATGTTCCCATAGAATCTAACTAATTGAACGATGTGGGAGAAAAAGTGCAACAAAGACTCACAATATGTATAGTATGGGAGTATCTATATGTTTATTACAAGAAAAAAGCAAATATACAAAAATATTTCATGTATAAAAGTTATGGTTTCTAACAAAATACAAACATCCTTATTTTGTTCTACAAGTTTCATTAAATTTGTTCTTGGATTTGCACTACAATATATTTTGGCATATTCTGGAAGAGCAAGGTCAATTTAATGCTGGAAATAGAATAAGGCCTAAAAAAATAGTTTGATTGGCGTAACCCGACCGACCCTAAAAATAGGCCCGACCCCAGACTTATTTCTTACGCCAATCAAACTATTTTTTTTTAGAACTAATGCGTCTACTGCTGCCTACTGTCATAGGGACAATAGTGTTAAAACCAATGAGATAGATTCAAAGAGTACCGACTCTGCCATGTTTGCGAGTCACTCATGTACGCAACTTAATGTACCTCCGGGTAATTCCGCTCGCCAAACTTCAATTCAAAGTGTGTGTCTGTTTGCCTTCTGTGTGTAGTACCCGCTATTAAAAGTGCTGTGTATGCACACCTTTGTAGCTTGCAAGCTTAAAGTCGCAAATTGTTCAATTGCAGGATCTTGAGAATGAATGCCAGAGGTGCATAAGTGATCTCCATGAGCGACAAGCTAAAATGGCGGATTTGCCATAACGTTACGTATGGTGCAATTTAGAGTCTGTTTTGAGTCGGTAACCTTCAAGTATAACATCTTTGGGTGAGACAAATTAAAGTACTAGCTGCACAATGCAACCAAGTGGGTATATCGAAGTCTGCATCACATACTATCAGGGTCTTAGCTAGCCACCCGTCTGGCCGTCATTTTAGACGGCCAGTTTGCTCCTGGGACGGGCAAAATTAATGCCTTTGACCATTGTTGACAGATGCTATATTATAAATTGTATGTTTTGAGAAGCTAATTGCCCTTTTAGTAGACCCAATTTGTAGAACAAGGACATATCAGCACATATTTGAACTCTTTGAACCCCCAATGGGCTATAGATGTCTGGTAAATGTTTTAAAGGTCAAATTAGGACAGGCAATTTTATTCAAATGACGGCCAACCCTCAATTTCTAGCTAAGACCCTGCATACTATCGTATCTCAAAAGGCTGCCTTGAGTGATTTTTTATTATCATTGTTGTATTTCATAGTGTTATTTTATATTTCAGCATAAAATAAATTTTACAATGTATCTCATCACAATTAGAAGACAATAGTAAAAAAGAATCATAAAAGGCAGCCTTTTGAGATACGAAAGTAAGTGAAGCAGGCGACGACATGTGCTAAAGGTAATACTAGCTGTGTACTACTTTGTTGTTGTTGGAAAACTTGGACTGTACTAGAATATTTTACATGACATCAGCATCTTCATCTATAAACAATTGTTTTGCACATGCAGGCATGAAAACTGGTTTAAAAAAACACTGAAAACCATGTTTTTACCATTTTCTCTAAATTTGATTTTAAAGAAGTAGGCTGAAAAACACTGAAAACAATAACAAAAAATGCTGAAATCAGCTAAAATGCTGAAAATTTTCATGCCTGCACATGTTTTGGTACCGTCAGTAGGGAGTGGATTCATGACTGAAGGCATGGTACATGTAGGTGGGGCTTATACCTCTGCTATCATGCATGGTAACTGTGCAACTGATTCTATGTCCTGTTGTTCATTTTTTTTTTAACTTCTTCAAAAATAATGTGGATTGTTCCTATACTATACTATGCATTATAAATTTCTGAATTTTAGAAATCACTTTTCACCACAAATGTACTATCAGTTCCAGGAGCAGAATGCAGAGGTTTAGTTCTAATCCATCAATCAGACAAGTCCCACCTCAGATGGCAGTGGTTTGTGTGTCAATGCTTCTTCTAATAGTTCTGATAACATTCGCTGGATTCCCTCTCCTGTGTAAGCAGAAGTCTCATAGTATCTGGAAGGGAAAAGAGGATAGAAAATCTTCTAATCAATATAGTGTGAGCTGGAACAGAAAGTGTTTGAATTACCTCAAACAATGTTCATCATCAATAATAAAACAAATTAATTGGTGGCATGTTTTGGGGATCCCCAGCCAGAGCATAGGTTAGAACAGTAAGAAAAATGAAAGGTGCCTGGATTGGAACAGGGGTCTTGAGATCATATATTTGAATTCCTTCCAATCTGAGGTCTGAGACCCAGACACATCAGGAGTGAATTGGGGCATGCTTTGGAATCTCCAGCCAGGTTTTGAGGGACTGTGCAGCCCTTGCAGTCAAGTGGCGTCCGACCATAACCTAGCCTTAAACATCAAATTTGCTGCAAAGATTGTAATGCAAATTGGCAAAAACTTACTTGACCTTTTTACTAGCTGCCCATCTCAGCCCATCATCAGGAGAAACAATCCGTTTAGCCTTCAAGTCAATCTGTGATTACAAGCACACATAAAATAAGATTAGCTGGATGACTCGGCAGCACAAAGATGTATGTCCATGCTGTATGTATAATATATACATGAATTTGACATTGCACCGTGCATGTCCTGTATTACAGGTGTGCATTAGTGCATGGAAGAATATCACAGACAATATTATACATATGATACAGCAAGTAATGGACATAAGTCTTTGTGCTGCTGGCCAATGTCACCCTCATAACAGAATTGCCTAAGTCATTCTTACACGTTTCTCATTTGCAATTTTGATTTTCTGAGTAATAAACCCATAATTAATCAAATTTCCAGCCGCATTCTTCATTAACTTGTGGAATACATCTCTTATGTTATACTTCATTGTATTAAGAAACCCATCCAAGGTGAACAATATATTGGTTTATTACTCAACAGGGTCAAAATTGCAAACAAGCAACATGGAAAAATTACTTGGTTCTATTTTCCAACATTTTTAGTGATGATAATTTTGCTATAAAACATCAGAAATCACATTTGTTTTCTCATGTATGAAATAGGTTTATGCATATTATTTGTTGCTCGAGAAATTGTACTTAAATAGCTTTAAATAATGCACTTGTACTGAGATATCGAGCCCCAAAGGGGGGTGGGGGAGTGCATTAGACGCATCAACATCTCGATATGTGTGTATTTTGTACAATTTTATTCCCAACAAGTGATACATATTTATTGACCTATAAATATCTACCTAGCAGATGGTATAGAGCAATTGGACCCAGGTTATTAGCACTCACTTTATTAGCTACCACAGCAATGACAGCATTATTGCCTCCACACCGTGCTGCTTCTCTGATCCAGTATTCTAATCTCTCAAAGGAATGCTTGTTTGTTACATCGTAAACTAGCAGACATACGTGACTGTCCTGGTATAACTCATTACGCACTTCAAGATATTCCGTGTGACCGGACATATCCCACAGATGTACTCGCACTAGATACACAAGAAGGGCAAAAACAATCAAACAAGTATTAACTCATTTTGGAGTTGCAGACTCTTTCAAAAGGGGTTGTGGGACTTGCCAGAAACTGATACGTATCGGCAAGTAACAGCATTTGTGAGTCACGCCATATTATGAAATGTAAGTAACAGAGAAAAATGTTTGGGAAACCCTGCATTAATGAAAGTGAAATATGAGTTTTTGTTTTATGAACATTTGACATTTGATTAAGAGGCATTCAAGTACACAGGGATCACAGGTTAAAATCCTATCATCAACCATTTCCTTTGTAAAAGATTACTTGTCCAGTTTCTATCACAACTCTAAAGCAAGAATTACTGACCTACAATAAGAAAAATGATCATAAAAAGAAAAGCATGTAGTTTAAATAGGGAGTGGGCATACAACAAAATGATTGGCATACATTTTGTACCAACAAACTTTGATGTTTATTGAAAAGCCTGCTTCTTCTAAATGCAACACTGGATACTCTGGAAATGTCCAGAATTTGTAGTTTATTGTTTTACAATTAGTTTACAAATTATTAGGATTGTATGTTGAATTTAATCACAAATCATTATTTGATTGCAAATTCAAAATCAAATTAAATTATTGTACTTACAGTCCATAGTGTCCTTAATTGTGTGTATTTTGAAGCCATAGTCAACTCCTACTGTAGGCTGATAACCAGAAACAAACTGAACAACAACAAGAAATGTCCTTTAAAATATAGACCTACATGTATACTTTAACTTAGCAATGATTTGAGAATACCTGTAAGCTCCCACCCTTGATGCTGTCAGATATAAAGTTTAATCTTGTTATTGGTTATTGAAAACCAATCAACTCACTGGAAAACTGTGAATATATATAATTATTGGGTTAGTACAATGTTTTTCCATTTTCTTTTAAAATTTTCCTCAAAAACTGTAGCAACTGTGAGTACAAGCTCAACTGCTATATTGCACTATCTCAGAGGTGCATCAGGCTCAGCCAAGCACATATTGCCTGCCATTTCTGAAGTTGAGTGCCACACCCCAAGTGTATAAGAAAGGGGGTCATTGGGTAGCCGATCCTAAATAAAGAGGGTCATTGGGTATGACCTTTAGAACAAGGGGGAGGGGGTCATTTGTTATATTTGACTGCAAAAACAGGGGGCCTATTGACAGGCACACACCCATCACTTTTAAAGTTGAGTCCCCCAGAGTGTATCAAAAATAGGGGATCATTGGGGTCATGATCTGGTATTTTCAACTTCATAAAAGGGGGCCTATTGACAGGCACATACCCACCGCTTCTAAAGTTGAGCCCCCTCCCACCCTGATCAAGTAAAGATAAATAATAAATAAGACTATTAAGGTCAAAACATCTACATGTACCAAAAAATGTAAACTTTCAACAGCAAGTTTCAAATAACAATTAAAACTTCTTAATGATATATTTTCAAATTAATATGCGAGCTGTTTATTTTATGCTTACCTTATCTTCACAGAAGTTCTTGATAATACAAGTTTTGCCAGCTCCTGTGTTGCCGATAGCAACTACTTTCATCCAAATCAGATTAGATAGAGTGTCTTGTATACACACAGGAAGATGGCCTGGTTCTCTGTCCATTGTGGTATATACATGACTTAATAGCTGAGTTGGTGATGAGCCAATGTGAGTAGCAGTCTGTATAAGTATATATGAAAAGAGATAATGTCAAGATTGAGTGCAAGTGCTAAAATTCAAACTTATTTTCATTTGACACACACTCACTCACCCCCACGCCCACCTACCCACCCGCTTAAGAATTTTGGATCATTTAATATCTTTTCTTTTTCCAGAAAGGGCGAGATGGAAAAGCAATTAGGGGCTGTGCAATAATTATGAGCCCTGGGTAAAATGGGGATAAGAAATTTTTATGCGAAGCGAAGGGGGGAGCAATTTTGGCCAGCTGGGGAAGCAATTTTGGCCAGCTGAGAGAGGAGGCAAGCGATTTTTGGCACACATTCATGGGGCGCCTTTTAAATAAAACGCTCTAAAAAGGTTTAGGAAAACAGTACGGAAACGCTTTAATATGCAAATTTTCCTGCTCGCAACATAAGACCATTTAAGGATTTTAAATTGGCATCCCAAAAATTTGGCATGTGTAAAGGAGGGGGGGGGGCAAAGATTTTTGGTGGGCCGAGGGGGGCAATTTTTGGCTGACTGAGAGGGGGGAAGCTATTTTTGCAAGCCATTTGGGGGGCTCATAATTATTGCACAGCCCTTTCTTTAGCCTAGCCAGGCGCTGCGCAGCTGAGCTGAGCTGTCACCGTGTCGGCCGGGAGATACGATCGGCGAGGGTTCAAGCCTTGGGCTTGCCTTAGGTGAAAATTCTCTTCCCTCCCAAAAAGTTCCTATATGGTCAGAAATCCTATCTGGTGTTTTTTCTCCTGGTGGTATTAGTAAAGTCCACTTTTTTCTTTCATAAACTATCTAGTACTAGCATGCTGGTATGATGTACACGATCATGTCAGAAATTAATATTTTGTTCTGGGTCTGATTATTCGGACTAGGTATGATGCTGGTAAAATGAAAATCTACACCTATAAAATTACGACGCCAAAATACCCACATGATATCACTTACAACATAATAATTTACACAGTTGAGGCTTGAAGTTTTGAAGTACCTAATCTTCTATCTCGGATGCTAGTATGCTACTGTTTTGGCTCAATTTTCGTGAATGAATGCAAAAATCGACAACCACTTAGCCCGGCCACTTAGTACATCAGTGTACATGTTGTTTACACCAGCAACCAAATGTAGTTTTATTCACTAGAATTGAGGGGTGACCTTATAAGCTGCCCCACAAACTCTACTCTTTTACTGTTCACATTAAAAACAAAATTGTTTTGAATAATAACAATTTATAAAACTTCATAGTTTATATCAAAGAAAAAAGTAATTTATACTTTCATGCTTTATAGAAGTTTTATAGTGGCATGTTATTTTGGAATTTATATTTGTCCACCCTATAAAATGATGGAGCAGTCCATCAGGAATAGAGTAACCCGGAAGTGGTTTGCCGGGATTTCCCCATCACCAGAATCAGGTTTGGGTCAAGTACACGTCGAGTTCCGCTCTTTTGTTTATTTCACCTTAAAATAATCGCCTATAACAGGTGGCCTTGTGATGCATTGTAGTAAGCAATATATAAAGTGATTGCCACAGCTGTTTTTGAGGTAAGACTGTGTAAGAAATTGCATTTTAACGTGTAAAGTACGACGTAAAAAAGTCGTTAAGCTTAAAAAAAATAACGGATAAAATACAGATTTACGTTATACTATTTTTGGTTGGGGGGGGCCAAGCGATTTAGGTATGCTAGGTGAATTTAAATTTGCCATCAAACTGCATCATTTTACATATCAAATTAAAGCCCTTGAGTAAAGAAAGCCAAAACTGAAAACATTTTTGTCATAGCTAGGGACAGGCATAAAAATTTCAAATTAATTCTATTAACATGAATTGTTGTTTATTGGAAGAGAGAACTTCTCAGAAACAATTTGACACCAAAACCAATCTTCTACTGTATTGCTAAGTGAAGTTATGACTTAAATTACTGTCGAACATTGGGCCATTTTCTCTGATAAGACTTACCATAGGAGTGCATGGGGGACTTGATAATTTTGTGCCCCCTGTCAATTTTTTTTGTTTTCACTGTAATTTAATCTAATTTTGTTGAATATTATGTATGTTATCATTTTCAACACATCTGTGAAATTTTGCATGAAAATTCAAATTTTAAGGTGGTAAAAAAGTGATTTTTATGCTAATTTTGGTCAAATTTTGTCATTTTTCGGCCATTTTGGGCCCATTTTAGGCAAAAACAATGATTTTTCCCAAGCGATAACAAAAAACTGCTTTCTCCCAGCAAATAAGTAAACTGGAATTGTTATGTGAAAAGGATGAAAGTTTTTGTCAAACCATGTTTCCCTTTTGTCAGAAGATGAATTTTGGGTCAAAATAGAATTTTTTCCCAAAAATGCCCCTTTTGACCCCTTTTTTGACCAAAACGGTGATTTTCACCAAGGCATATCTCACAGAAAAAAATATTCAAAAGTGAAGTCAATGTTGCATTCTGCTTCCTAAAGCATTGAATCTGTTGTCAATGCAAACTAGAGCATCTGAAACAGATTAATTTTGGTTTTATTCATCATTTTCTCCAAAATGGTGTTTTCAGTGGCACAAAATGGCACAGATTTACATAGGGCTTTATTATCAAGTAAAATAAATAGCGCCCTCGCTCAGATGTGCCTGTCCCTATCATAGCACTTTCCGTAACAAAGTTACGGTACATCTTGTCGAAGATTGACTTTCATCAAAAAGATTCTGCTAACAAAATTCCCCAAAACAGCATTTAGGGGTGTTTCTAGATCTTAGTCTCATGGCGATAGCAGCTTTTTTTAATGGAACTGCTATCAAAATCCCTCTAAAATTCCATGTGCGACTAGCTCATCACCATAAAAAATCATATATTTGGGTCAAGTGAAATATAGAAAACATATTTAAATGTAGGTTTCCTTCACCGACCTGTTCTCGAAAAAAAATTCAATTTTCTATATAAATATGCAATGTGTTTGGGCCCCAGTCTAGGCGAATTACGCTGACTAGCAATTGTGTTAACTAAGACTTGCCTGGGATACCTAAGCGATTCATGGGGGGGTTAAATAAAATGCTCTGACTAGGCCAGGCCTAGCAAAAGGCTTTATACACAGTTTAGGTATGAGAGGCAAACCTAAAACACATTTGCTAATCAGCCAAAGTGGCTCAAACCAGGGCCCAAACAATTGATGCATATTTACGATGAATTACATAGTCTCATAGAAATTTAAAAGAAATGATCTGTAAAGGTCAGTACTCCTACTTCCCACGCACAACTACTGACTGGAACACCCGGACGCCGACGGAAGACATCACGACAGCACCAACTCTGCAGTTTCAGGAGGCAGCTCGCAAAGTTTGTTTTTGCACACACTCACATATTCGCACGCACATTCGACCTGACCTAAAGTAATTCCACCAAAGTTGGCGATAGTACGACTTTAACTAGTTGAAGCTGCCGACTCAACCATATCCATATCCAGATCCAGAAATATATTGTCTATAGGCCTACTTCACTTGACCCAAGTGATGAGATAATCGCACATAAAATGGAATTTTAGAGGGATTTGTTATAGGGTCATGTGTCATATGGTGGGGCACATTTGCGTTACAAACACTGATTTTGATAATTTGTCCTCCTTTTCACTTAAATTGTAACATGTCTAAAACTATACATTCCAAGGAATGCAACTAGCAAAAATTAATGTTGGTATACAGGGTGTGTAAGAAAATATACAGGGTGATGTCATGAAAAAAAAATTTTTACTAGTAAATGTATAATTTATTGCATTTGCTACTGATATGGAATACTTCAAATGTAATCTAATTTTGTGGCAGGCAACACTATGAGCTTAAATAAAATGTATACTTTTGCTATGTTATGATTGACCAAAGTGGTGATACAGGGTGTGAAAATATACATAACTTCACGCAACAAATGTAGGGTCGCATGTCATAAGTTGGGTACAATTTCCATTACATGGTCAAAAATCGACAACCACTTGGTACATCAGTGTACATGTTGTTTACACCAGCAACCAAATGTAGTTTTATTCACTAGAATTGAGGGGTGACCTTATAAGCTGCCCCACAAACTCTACACTTTTACTGTTCACATTAAAAACAAAATTGTTTTGAATAATAAAAATTTATAAAACTTCATAGTTTATATCAAAGAAAAAAGTAATTTATACTTTCATGCTTTATAGAAGTTTTATTGTGGCATGTTATTTTGGAATTTATATTTTTCCACCCTATAAAATGATGGAGCAGTCCATCAGGAATAGAGTAACCAGAAGTGGTTTGCGGATTTCCCATCACCAGAATCAGGTTTGGGTCAAGTACACGTCGAGTTCCGCTCTTTTGTTTATTTCACCTTAAAATAATCGCCTATAACAGGTGGCCTTGTGATGCATTGTAGTAAGCAATATATAAAGTGATTGCCACAGCTGTTTTTGAGGTAAGACTGTGTAAGAAATTGCATTTTAACTTGTAAAGTACGACGTAAAAAAGTCGTTAAGCTTAAAAAAAATAACGAATAAAATACAGATTTACGTTATACTATTTTTGGTTGGGGGGGGCCAAGCGATTTAGGTATGCTAGGTGAATTTAAATTTGCCATCAAACTGCATCATTTTACATATCAAATTAAAGCCCTTGAGTAAAGAAAGCCAAAACTGAAAACATTTTTGTCATAGCACTTTCCGTAACAAAGTTACGGTACATCTTGTCGAAGATTGACTTTCATCAAAAAGATTCTGCTAGCAAAATTCCCCAAAACAGCATTTAGGGGTGTTTCTAGATCTTAGTCTCATGGCGATAGCAGCTTTTTTAATGGAACTGCTATCAAAATCCTCTAAAATTCCATGTGCTAACTAGCTCATCACCATAAAAAATCATATATTTGGGTCAAGTGAAATATAGAAAACATATTTATGTAGGTTTCCTTCACCGACCTGTTCTTGAAAAAAATTCAAATTTCTATGTAAATATGCATTGTGTTTGGGCCCCGGTCTAGGCGAATTTCGCTGACTAGCAAATGTGTTAACTAAGACTTGCCTGGGATACCTAAGCGATTCATGGGGGGGGTTAAATAAAATGCTCTGACTAGGCCAGGCCTAGCAAAAGGCTTTATACACAGTTTAGGTATGAGAGGCAAACCTAAAACACATTTGCTAATCAGCCAAATTGGCTCAAACCAGGGCCCAAACAATTGATGCATATTTACGATGAATTACATAGTCTCATAGAAATTTAAAAGAAATGATCTGTAAAGGTCAGTACTCCTACTTCCCACGACTACTACTGACTGGAACACCCGGACGCCGACGGAAGACATCACGACAGCACCAACTCTGCAGTTTCAGGAGGCAGCTCGCAAAGTTTGTTTTTGCACACACTCACATATTCGCACGCACATTCGACCTGACCTAAAGTAATTCCACCAAAGTTGGCGATAATACGACTTTAACTAGTTGAAGCTGCCGACTCAACCATATCCATATCCAGATCCAGAAATATATTGTCTATAGGCCTACTTCACTTGACCCAAGTGATGAGATAATCGCACATAAAATGGAATTTTAGAGGGATTTGTTATAGGGTCATGTGTCATATGGTGGGGCACATTTGCGTTACAAACACTGATTTTGATCATTTGTCCTCCTTTTCACTTAAATTGTAACATGTCTAAAACTATACATTCCAAGGAATGCAACTAGCAAAAATTAATGTTGGTATACAGGGTGTGTAAGAAAATATACAGGGTGATGTCATGAAAAAAAAAAAATTTTTACTAGTAAATGTATAATTTATTGCATTTGCTACTGATATGGAATACTTCAAATGTAATCTAATTTTGTGGCAGGCAACACTATGAGCTTAAATAAAATGTATACTTTTGCTATGTTATGATTGACCAAAGTGGTGATACAGGGTGTGAAAATATACATAACTTCACGCAACAAATGTCAGATTACATTCTTGAAAATATTTTCTTTAGAGGGTATCCTACATTTATTTTAACTGCATTTTCGGATTCCTGGGGTAAAAAAAGCTTTCCAAAAATGTATACTTTTCCAATCGTAGGGCGTATAATTCTCAAGATCTAATACAACAATTGAAAGCCAAAACGCATGTTGTGACTGAAAATCTTGGCATTTGTGTGTAAGTGAATAGGAAAAAATTGAGGTTCTTGTGACTTGCGGTTCTCAGTGAATACTTGTAAACATGATTAGGTAAATTAATAGCTGAATATGAATAATGAATGATCAAGCTTTCATTTGATGTGTGATTTGCATGTATAGCACACAATTTGGCAATGATATAATTTAAAATTCAAAAAGATGCCATGTCTCCACTACCGCTTATCCACTACCGCTTATCCACCAGGTTTATCTTCGTTAACATTTTGGTATTTTTCACTAATTAAACAAATTAGCATTCCAAATTGAGAAACATATTTGAAAATTAGAATAATCAGGCTGTATAATGAGCCCAAACTTGATGCAATTGGACCAAAAATAGCTCTGTGACAACAAGTTAAATTAGAAAGAGGACAGAAAAATGTAACGCCACCAGGTATTTTGGGATCCCACTATAAGACACATGACCATAGCAGTTCCACATAGAAAATCTGCACTATCATGAGACTATGCTGTTTTTGTTTTTGTTTTAAATTGAAGCATCAAATGTAATGTTGGCTGAATATTTTTGATGAAAGTCAATCTTTGACAAAATGTAACTTTGCTACGGTACATGTCAGACATTAATGCAGTGTGCACATTAAAGACTGTCACAGGCTATTCGAAAAGAGCAGGGGATCATCCCGGTACTGTTGACTGTACTTCAAAAATAGACTCATCTGCTCTAGGTTCCAGAGTAAAAAAATAGGTACAGCTTGTCTGTACGCAGTGCGATAATACTCATACATATGAGGGAGGCACTTATAAGGAAGAAGAAGAAGAAAGTGCTATGACAAAACGGTTTTCAGTTTTAGCTTTCTTTACTCAAGGGCTTTAATTTGATGCAGTTTGATGGCAAATTTGAATTCACCTTTCATACCTACACAGTTACACTGTAGAAAAAGTACTGAAATGAGTTTTTAAAATAATATTTAAATGAGTTTCATTTTCTTGCTCGCTGCACTCGCAACATATATCTCTAGACCATTTGAGGTTTGCAAATTGGGATCTAAACAAATTTGGCATGGGTAAAGGGGCGGTTTGGCACGTGTAAAAGGGCGGCCGTTCTGAAATTTACCCCCCCCCCCCCACCCAGAGGGGGCTCATAATTATTGCACAGCCCCTCATGTCAGTCAGCAGTACCCTATGTCTGCATACATGTTTATCATGATCGTAGTCGACTGTAATGTTGTTGATGTATCAATACCATGATAATTATGTCTTCTAATAGTAAAAGGATTGCAGAGACAAAATGTCAATGATTTGCCAAACTCAAAGTAAGCTTTTTCGCAGTTCCAGTTGAAACTCATGCTTCCAACCGGGAGTTCCAAGAAGTGCTGTGTATGTGTCGCTGCAGTTTAGCGTGCATTCACACTGTACGTATCGTGATTCATGTGATTCCAATGACATGCTAAAATTGCTTCCTCCTCCCCTCTCGACCAAAAAATGCCCCCCCCACTCCAGGCAGGTCAAAATTGCTCCCTCCACTCTCCTCGGCTGGCCAAGTGAATATATGAATGTGTAATTTGCAATTTGTTGAGCAAAGATTTTTTTGTTCCATTGGCTAAGTATGTATGTGACTGGACACTGAACCATGGCATACACAGCACTTCTTGAAACTCCCGGTCTGAGCCGTATTTAGGTTTCAATTATTGGAACAGCCAGGGATCATAAGTTATTCAAGAACTCTAGCTTCGAATTTGCACACAATAGGTACGCATTTGATGCTAGAGTGTGGTATGTTGTTATTATTTTTTGGACAGAGTTGACATTTTTTGCAACAGATATTAGTTTTTCTGTTAATGTTGAAATTTGGATGAAAGTTATTTTGATGAGTCAACTGTATCTTTAGAGTAAAGACTAGTAGACTACCTATTTTGAACAGTCCAAAATTTGATTGAAATGCAATTATTTTAGCAAATTATTTTATGATGCGATTGCTCATTGTGATCGGCTGTGTTTCTGATTGGTTTAACTTTCATTGATTGAAACAAGCAACTACAATGTATACAAATATCCAACCCAACCCCAACCAAAAGTAGGGAATGATGGTAAAGTGCATTGCCCAGGGAAACAACACATTGACACAAGTGGGGTTTGAACTCGCAACATGTGGATTATGAGTTGAGCACCTTATCCATTCGGCCACACATGCTCCTCGAATTTAGTCTTGTGTACATCTTACTTAAGGGGGGTACTACACCCCTGGCCAATTTTTTTGCCTATTTTTGCATTTTTCTCAAAAATAGCACATTGGTGACAAGTAAGATATGTATATTATAGGGGCAAGGACTACAACTGCTGTACTGAAAATTCAGCAACTCAAAGCAAGTAGTTATTGATTTATTGATCAAATATTGGTTTTCCCTCATTTTTGACTAACTCCACAACTGTTGTCTGTGCTGAAATAAATTTCCAGTGCAGTAGTTGTAGTCCTTGCCCCTTTAATATACATATCTTACTTGTCCCCAATGCGCTATAATTTTGAGAAAAATGCAAAATTGGGCAGGGGTGTAGTACCTCCTTAAAGCATAAATTTGTGTTTCATTCCAGAGGCTACTAGACAGCAGTCATCATGGGCAGCAAAAGTTTATGCATCACCTATCTACTCTGGCTAATAGGCGGTTGGATTGGACTCCATCATTTCTATCTCTGCCGAGATCGACATGCTTTCGTATGGTGGTGCACATTTGGGGGCGTCTTTGGACTTGGCTGGTTTCGCGATCTATGGCGAATCCCTTCCTACGTGGAATCTGCAAACGAAGGCCAGGCTTTTATAGAATATTACACATCTCTATTGAGAACTCGACAAAAACCTTATTTTAATATAACTCGATTCGCTGGTCAACTTGCAGTAGGATGGTTTTTCGGGTTACTAGCGACATTAACAATATCAGAAGAATTTCACAGTGATCACTTCTATGTGCGTGCAATTATTGTACCATTTGCCGTCGCTGTTGGTGTTCACCTTGTCGGTAACATAGGTAGAGAACAGGTGTCATTGACCTCATGCCTTAAGGGGTCGTACCCTCTTTTACTGTTATTCTTAAGTGATCCAAATATGTTAACTTATATGAGTTTACTAAGTACCATTATGGCACAGAGGAATAGAGATTTTCGTCGCACACCAGACAAACAGAGAGGATTTTGTACAAGAGTGTTTATATTAGCTTTTGCAGGTATGTTATTCAATTGTTTTAAGAACAGTCCCAATCCCAATATTTTAAAATCAAAACATTTTTTTGTTGTACATACTATGTACCACAATCATAATGTTACAAATTTTATTCTAGATGAAGCAACTTGATCCCATCATTTTATCGGTATTTATAAAGTTTTATTCATAAATGGTATTAACCCTAACTAAACCAAATTTCACTAAATCTCGCTATTAAAACCACTGTGTGCATGCATCCCACGTGACTTGATGACGCAATCAGCCGAAGTCATAGGGAATCGCTGCCCGGGGCAGCATAACCTCTGTGGCTACAGGTTGGTGATCTTCTGCGCGGCATGCGAGGGGTTGGAGGTTCAAATCCGGGGTACCAAGTGACTTCTTTCTTCATCTTCTCTCTTTTGTCGTTTCTTCTTTCCCTTCCGATAGCAAAAAAAACATGTGTTCAGTTAAGGTACATTTCCATGAGGCAATGGAACAATAGCAGCACATGTTTGATGATAAGTGCATGCCATGCATATGAACACAAAGATGCGTTTGCTATGCAAATTTTTCAAAGTAAATCAAATGCTGGGTGCACTAGAAATTGTTTCAAGGGGGGGGGGTGCATTAAGGGGGCACAAAGCATAAAATGTCAGCAAAAAGTGGAGGTAAGTGGAAATATTTGAGTTTATTTGGGGATGGGCAAGACCTCTGACTGAAGGACATTTGCCCCCTCATGCCTCCCCTTGGTGCCACCACTGGTTTTTGCTGACAATTTCATCATTAAACTACAGGTGGAAAACAATGACTTTCTGAAAGCTGGTGTTGTTTGTTTGTTGCTATCAAGCTCAGAGATGAGAGAGTTAGTGGTTCACTGATGAATCTATCAGCAAAAACAATAATTTTGTTTCGCTTGGTTTTGACAAACTTTATTTAGATCTTATAAAGAGTTGTTGAAGATTGCAGATAAAATATACAAAAGCTAATTTCATTTCTTCCTTCTTTCTTTCCTTCCTTTCCTCCCCAGGTTCTCTCATAATCACCATGTGGTGTTCATTCCTATATTTCAATGCATCAGTCACTACCGAGGATGGCGAGACCATCAAGCTAAGAGATTCCATTGACAACTTTTTCAATTCTCGGGTTTGGAAGGACTTCAAGGAAACCTTGCGTAATATTTATGAGGATGCTAAGGTCAGAGGTTGGCAGAACGTTTGGAATGACTTTGTTAAGGCGATGGATCCAGAAGGAGAAGAAAATGCATACCAGGTAAATTTGCTGTATTTGAGTTTATTTTTACTATTGATACAAGACAAAATGAGCTGTCCAAGCCTCACTAATGGGTTGAATGAGCTTTAGGACATATAACTTTTTTGTTGTTGTCTTCTTCTCTTTGATACTTCACAACATCCCTGAGGACTGAAAATGGGTGATGCCAGGATGTATGGCCACATTGACCCCCATTTTTCAACTCTCTAATCGAATGACACCCTGTTTTGTTTTAATATCACCAAATGACATGTTTCATAAATTCTGAACGGATTATAGATAAGCTGTCACAGAATGACCCATTTATTAAATTGTTCTGAACGGATTATAGATAAGCTGTCACAGAATGACCCATTTATTAAATTGTTCTGAATGGATTATAGAAAAGCTTTCATAGAATTACTCCTTTTTTTCTCTCAATTCAACATAATTGTGTCTTTTTTCCCCATCTTAATTTTTCACTATTTTACTCAATTTTAAAGTCAGTTTGACCGAAATTCCTTCCCACAACACAATACGCGCAGTAATAGCACCCACGCCAGGGATCAAGAGATTCCTTCCCACAACACAATACGCCAGCAGTAATAGCACCCACGCCAGGGATCAAGAGATTCCTTCCCACAACACAATCGCGCAGTAATAGCACCCACGCCAGGGATCAAGAGATTCCTTCCCACAACACAATCGCCGCAGTAATAGCACCCACGCCAGGGATCAAGAGATTCCTTCCCACAACACAATACGCCGCAGTAATAGCACCCACGCCAGGGATCAAGAGATTCCTTCCCACAACACAATACGCGCAGTAATAGCACCCACGCCAGGGATCAAGAGATTCCTTCCCACAACACAATACGCGCAGTAGTAGCACCCACGCCAGGGATCAAGAGATTCCTTCCCACAACACAATACGCCGCAGTAATAGCACCCACGCCAGGGATCAAGAGATTCCTTCCCCTACCGCAATACGCGCAGTAATAGCACCCACGCCAGGGATCAAGAGATTCCTTCCCACAACACAATACGCGCAGTAATAGCACCCACGCCAGGGATCAAGAGATTCCTTCCCACAACACAATACTCGCAGTAATAGCACCCACGCCAGGGATCAAGAGATTCCTTCCCACAACACAATACGCGCAGTAATAGCACCCACGCCAGGGATCAAGAGATTCCTTCCCACAACACAATACGCGCAGTAATAGCACCCACGCCAGGGATCAAGAGATTCCTTCCCACAACACAATACGCGCAGTAATAGCACCCACGCCAGGGCTCAAGAGATTCCTTCCCACAACACAATCGCCGCAGTAATAGCACCCACGCCAGGGATCAAGAGATTCCTTCCCACAACACAATACGCGCGCAGTAATAGCACCCACGCCAGGGATCAAGAGATTCCTTCCCACAACACAAGACGCGCAGTAATAGCACCCACGCCAGGGATCAAGAGATTCCTTCCCACAACACAATACGCGCAGTAATAGCACCCACGCCAGGGATCAAGAGATTCCTTCCCACAACACAATACGCGCAGTAATAGCACCCACGCCAGGGATCAGAGATTCCTTCCCACAACACAATACGCGCAGTAATAGCACCCACGCCAGGGATCAAGAGATTCCTTCCCACAACACAATACGCGCAGTAATAGCACCCACGCCAGGGATCAAGAGATTCCTTCCCACAACACAATACGCCAAGTAGTAATAGCACCCACGCCAGGGATCAAGAGATTCCTTCCCACAACACAATACGCTGCAGTAATAGCACCCACGCCAGGGATCAAGAGATTCCTTCCCACAACACAATACGCCAAGCAGTAATAGCACCCACGCCAGGGATCAAGAGATTCCTTCCCACAACACAATACGCCAAGCAGTAATAGCACCCACGCCAGGGATCAAGAGATTCCTTCCCACAACACAATACGCTGCAGTAATAGCACCCACGCCAGGGATCAAGAGATTCCTTCCCACAACCCAATCCGCGCAGTAATAGCACCCACGCCAGGGATCAAGAGATTCCTTCCCACAACACAATACGCGCAGTAATAGCACCCACGCCAGGGATCAAGAGATTCCTTCCCACAACACAATACGCGCAGTAATAGCACCCACGCCAGGATCAAGAGATTCCTTCCCACAACACAATACGCCGCAGTAATAGCACCCACGCCAGGGATCAAGAGATTCCTTCCCACAACACAATCTGGCGCAGTAATAGCACCCACGCCAGGGATCAAGAGATTCCTTCCCACAACACAATCGCCGCAGTAATAGCACCCACGCCAGGGATCAAGAGATTCCTTCCCACAACACAATCTGCGCAGTAATAGCACCCACGCCAGGGATCAAGAGATTCCTTCCCACAACACAATACTGCGCGCAGTAATAGCACCCACGCCAGGGATCAAGAGATTCCTTCCCACAACACAATACGCGCAGTAATAGCACCCACGCCAGGGATCAAGAGATTCCTTCCCACAACACAATACGCGCAGTAATAGCACCCACGCCAGGGATCAAGAGATTCCTTCCCACAACACAATCGCCAAGCAGTAATAGCACCCACGCCAGGGATCAAGAGATTCCTTCCCACAACACAATCTGCGCAGTAATAGCACCCACGCCAGGGATCAAGAGATTCCTTCCCACAACACAATACGCGCAGTAATAGCACCCACGCCAGGGATCAAGAGATTCCTTCCCACAACACAATACGCGCAGTAATAGCACCCACGCCAGGGATCAAGAGATTCCTTCCCACAACACAATACGCGCAGTAATAGCACCCACGCCAGGGATCAAGAGATTCCTTCCCACAACACAATCCGCGCAGTAATAGCACCCACGCCAGGGATCAAGAGATTCCTTCCCACAACACAATACGCGCAGTAATAGCACCCACGCCAGGGATCAAGAGATTCCTTCCCACAACACAATACGCGCAGTAATAGCACCCACGCCAGGGATCAAGAGATTCCTTCCCACAACACAACACGCGCAGTAATAGCACCCACGCCAGGGATCAAGAGATTCCTTCCCACAACACAATACCCGCAGGAATAGCACCCACGCCAGGGATCAAGAGATTCCTTCCCACAACACAATACGCCGCAGTAATAGCACCCACGCCAGGGATCAAGAGATTCCTTCCCACAACACAATACTGCGCAGTAAATAGCACCCACGCCAGGGATCAAGAGATTCCTTCCCACAACACAATACGCGCAGTAATAGCACCCACGCCAGGGATCAAGAGATTCCTTCCCACAACACAATACGCAGTAATAGCACCCACGCCAGGGATCAAGAGATTCCTTCCCACAACACAACACGCTGCAGTAATAGCACCCACGCCAGGGATCAAGAGATTCCTTCCCACAACACAATACGCTGGCGCAGTAATAGCACCCACGCCAGGGATCAAGAGATTCCTTCCCACAACACAATCGCCAAGCAGTAATAGCACCCACGCCAGGGATCAAGAGATTCCTTCCCACAACACAATATGGCCGCAGTAATAGCACCCACGCCAGGGATCAAGAGATTCCTTCCCACAACACAATACGCCGCAGTAATAGCACCCACGCCAGGGATCAAGAGATTCCTTCCCACAACACAATACGCGCAGTAATAGCACCCACGCCAGGGATCAAGAGATTCCTTCCCACAACACAATACGCGCAGTAATAGCACCCACGCCAGGGATCAAGAGATTCCTTCCCACAACACAAAACGCGCAGTAATAGCACCCACGCCAGGGATCAAGAGTCGGCATGGGCATCTGAAATTCCTTCCCACAACACAATACGCGCAGTAATAGCACCAACGCCAGGGATCAAGAGTCGGCATGGGCATCTGAAATTCCTTCCCACAACACAATACGCGCAGTAATAGCACCCACGCCAGGGATCAAGAGTCGGGATGGGCATCTGAAATGACGTAACCAAACCGCAAGATGTAGCCTAGGTCTAGACCAGGGGTCCGCAAATAGCGGCGCGCGCGCCACATGTGGCGCGCCGTGGCTTCCCGAGTGGCGCGCGGCGCCGTTTAGATTAAAAATATATATATAAAAAAAATCAAAAATCAAACACTTTGATCAAACTTTGCAGGAATATCTCCAATATTCTATATTTCAACATTAAACAATGCGATTCCCATGTTATATCCTTGTAAAGACAGGCTAAAATAGTACAAAATGTTGCACCAAATGGCGCAATATGCACCTCAAATTCCAAAAAATCGATAGCTTCAAAGGGGGACATCTCCTCTGACTCCCTCGGCGACTTTCAGCAGCCAAGTTGAGTGGCGCTTTGCAGTTTTCTTTTATTTTATGTGGCGCTTCAACAAATCTATTTGAGGAAGCCTGGTCTAGACAATAGGCGGATTAGCGGCCATTTTGTTTCTGCATGATGTTATTCACGTGTCGATATACTTAAGTACACAAATATATAAGTGAACAGGTTTACAATTTTTTAATTATATTTTGAGTATATATAATATATTCTGTAGTAAATCGATCAAATGACGGTGATTGTTCAGGTATTATATGCTTGATAGAATTAAACTGTCTGACCAGCTAGTATTCTCCTCCGCAGTCAGTGTGATTCCAGTTACTCCACGTACCGTGTTGCGAAGGTGGAGA
Source organism: Amphiura filiformis (assembly GCF_039555335.1). Lineage (NCBI taxonomy): Eukaryota > Metazoa > Echinodermata > Ophiuroidea > Amphilepidida > Amphiuridae > Amphiura > Amphiura filiformis. The sequence goes on from NC_092640.1 coordinate 5,054,473, forward strand.
AGACTAAAGCTGTATTGACGAACACTTATGCGTTAAAAATGATGTAGCCTAGGTCGAACAATAGCGTGACATAGTTCCCGACATTACCCCTATGAACAGGCACCCTCCTGACCCACGCACAGGGTCAGCAGAGCGTATAGGACACATGTGCAATATCCGTCCAGTGCAATGTATGCTACAGGATTGCCCAAGATATGCAAAGATGGCAATTTTGGACAACTTACTTCCGGTAAAGAAACATGATCCACATATTCCTGTAAAGTTTGTGGAGGCTTGCAGGTTTTTGCCTCATAAATCATAAATTATAGCGCTTCCATGTATTGTTTTTTTTTGTACTTTGCAGGTGTTAGGGGTTGATCCAAATGCATCAAGTGAGGAGATTACTAAGACGTACCGCAAACTAGTCAGAGTGTGGCACCCTGATAAACACAGGAACAAAGACACAGAGGAAGGGGCAGCTGAAACTTTCATGAAAATCCAAAAAGCGTACGAGACCTTATCTAAGATTAAAGCGAGGAGGTCGAGGAAAAATGAGCAGAGCAGAAGAGACTAATGACTATATTTCAAATTCATACACTCCTAGATAGTGAGAACCAATCAGATCAAACGTTAGCACAGGTGTTAGCACTCTGTGTAGTACACAGTGCTTTCAGATGCATTCATTATTCTTACAGGTGGATGCGGGTAGAGAAATTGTACAAAAGAATGCATTTGTACTCAGATGTTGATCAATGCGTCTAATGCACTCCACCCTATGGGACTTGTGCATTGGGGCGCGTTCTCACTATGCCTGTTTGATACCAGGACGTGGACTCGATCCTACATCGAGTCCACTTCCAAGCATAGTGAGAATGCGAAATAAGTGGTTTCGATCCTACATCCAGGATGTAGCATTGAGACCACCTCATTGAGGTGTCAAACAGCATAGTGAGAACGCGTTTACAAGTGGACTCGATCCACTTATACCGGTAATGTTGTATGCACAACCTTGATGGCCGTCGCACAGTGTCGACGCCCTATACGATAAATATAAATTTAATACTCTGTTGGTGAGCGACGGGCGAGTGGTATTTCACCGAACGCAAGAAAAGGAGTTCTATCTGATTGGCTAGCAATCGATCGCTTAGGTCGCTTAGTAGTCAACTACAAACTCAAAATGGAGCAAAGTATTCAATTCGATTGAAATCGATATTCTATTATTGAAGTAGATAAAGAGAGTGATAGTGTGTCAATAATGTACATTGTATTGCACCTTGATATTACATGCATTCCTTTATATAATTATGTTCTCAAAGAGTTGAATATGATCACAATTTTTTTACCCAGGATTTCAAATTTTTACCGCTGAAATTGCAGTTAAACATATCCACAGCAAAATACCGGTCCTCACTAATTAGTGTATTTAATTTCCAGTTAGTGTATTTAAGATAAAACCTGTGATTTTCCTGACAACAAATAAAATTTTCTTGCAATAGAAATATCATATGGGATACTGATATGGTAGGCGCAACCGCCACAACGTGGAGCTGCTACGCCAGTAGCTGACTTTTTGCTCCGTGGAGCCAAATTGACCAATCATGTTAGAGTTTTTCATTACTCGGAGGTAAAACTGACCAATCAAGTACGACTTACTCATTACGTGAAGCGAATTTATTCATTAAGAATTTGCCAGACGAGCGTCACGTAGTTGCAAGATATCCTCGGTCACAAAAGTTATGATTCAAAAAGTAGTTTATGAAAAGTACGAACCGACTTATTATTAAGATGGACATGCACTCATAAGAAACTCATACAGTATTGTACATAACTATATAGCTAGGCAGAGTGGTGGTAAACCATGCACACAGTTCTGTGATCTGCAGTGTATCGCCGGGAGCTAATTTGTATAACTTGCGCGGTGTGGCCTGCGGAATTCGACCTTCAGCAAACTGCAAACCAGTTCGTATTTACTTTATATATTAGTAGTAGGCCATACATACTGTAGTTACTGTCCGCTTTCCTATACACAATACTCAGTACGCCACCATTGACGCGTGACCTCTACAAATAGTGTATGTTAGAAGTATAGGCCATTGCCTAGTTGACGCCACTGTGTAAACAATAACCGCCAATATTTAAAGTATTCTCTGAAATTCTAGAAAATATAGTTTTGTAACATGTCCTAAATTTTTAGCTAATTTAGGTGTTTGGAAATATTGGTACATTTGAACCAAAAAATATGAAGAAATTATTTCTAAACCGTGTTAAGTCATTAACCTTCTCATTTTCAAGAACGCTGGTTAACAATAAGCAGACTATTTTCTCATTTCGTAAACAAAAGCCCACAGTATTGTTACCTTGCGTTCGCTTTATAATCGTTCACCCAACTGAAACTACAATACCAGCTCATTGCTCATTGCACAGGTAAAACAGACACAAGTGCAGTGTGTATTTAACTAGAGAAGATCTGATGTAACATAGTTGAGCTGTTTTCATTGAGTGTTATCTTGGTTTAATACGGTAGCTTTTAATGGGGTTTAAGTCCTTCAAAGGTCGTGGTGAATTCTACTGTAGACATGACTGCATCATGATTATTTTGAAGTCAACAACATTCAACAAAATGATCACCGTGATAGTATGACAGTATCAGTACCGTGGGTGTCAGTGATCCTGGCCTGACACAGTAGACAAACAAACAAACAAACAAACACGCCACACACATGACACATGCATGCAAGGTAACATTGACTATACACTAATCAAACAATGGTATCGATCCTGTACAACTGGTCGTGATTTATTTACAATCGATTCATTTAAAATCCCCATAGTAAACATTAATTTTGGCAAGAGTTTTCTCTCTCTGGAACGAGGATGCATCCACTGGCTCCGCGTAATGAAAAGATCTAACATGATTGGTCAATTTAGCTCCGCGAAGCGAAAAGTAAGCTACGCGTAGCAGCTCCACGTTGTGGCGGTTACGGCCAGCCATATGCTGATCATGCGAAAATCGTAAAAACATAGAATAGAAACAGTGTGGCAGGCTCTCAAAATCTCAATTTGTATGTTTAGCCTGAGTCGCTCGGCCTATCTCGAACAAAATCATTATGCGTAGCTGTTGAAAAACGTGAGGATTCATCGTACTATCACGGCAATTTTTGACACGAAGATATAGGGACAATGACGGTGTGCGTCGTTGTACTATAGGCCTATACAATATACATGTCTACATTATATAATTTTCCATGATGCAATTTAAACATGCATTTTCAACTTAAAAATTCGTAGCTGGTATTATAGAACAAATTTAAACATGCTTTATTTCATGTAATTTACAATTTTTTTATTTTTTTATGCGGAAAAGTCGAGGGCCTGATGATATACACGGACGTTCATTCTTTCGAGATACTTGCCGTAGTTTGATGAGCAGCATGCTTCTCGTGCAGTGTGAAAACAACGGCATCGCGGCAAGACACAGATTTTGCCCAGTTTCCGCAGAATTAAACAAAACGACATTGGGCTTTACAGTATAATACAAAAGAATATTCAAGTGTAATATTCGTTTTTGAGGTGTACATTTTGCTAGAATGAGTTAAAGGGGCATTTCGTGATCCACAGCCTCATCCCCCACTTTTCTCAAAAAAAAGTTGAGATTTTTATATCAGTGGAAACCTCTGGCTACATAATGTGTATGTACAAAATATTTCTTGCAGATTAATTCGCTTAGCAAAGATATCGTGAAATTTGAATTTCGTTCTGGTGCACCAGAACGAAATTACAACGCATTGTCTATGGAGCAGTGTAATACACATAATCATGCATAACTCATGAACGCAAAAATCGGAATCAACTGAAATTTTGGGAATAGGTTTTTTCGTGGATATCTAATGAAAAATGACATAAATAGAGGATGCTAGGATCACGAAATACTCCTTTAAAATTACCAATCAAAATTAGTATTTTTGATGCCCCGGTTTCTGATGGTGATTTAGAGGTTGTGTTGCGTGTGAATCGGCGTGCTTGACCAAAATCAGAAATAACAACCCGATGTATTTCTCTCATTACAAGTATAGGCCTATATAAAATAACAGTTTTTAGAGCTGTTTATTTGTGAGTTCGGCTCAAAACATGCATTGGAACAGAATTCGTGACGTCATGGTCATGCATTGAAGCGCTTTATATTATAACATCCGGGTAAGTGGAGTCGATCCACATGACATTTTGGTGTTAGTGAGAACGCGAAATCAATGTGGACTCAGTCCACTTGTATGTGGACTCGGACCTAGGTACGAGACCCCATGTCTGTAGTGAGAACACGACCTTAGATGCATCAACATCTCAGTACGTGTGCATTATTGTGTACAGTTTCACTCTCAACAAGTGATACGCATTTATTAATCTATAAGTGACCGTCCACCACAAACGTCTCATAAAGTCAGTTGAGGTAAATTTTGTTTCATGTCATAGCTGAAAAGTATATGTCAGAACAGAAGCATTTAAATGATGTAATCATACATAATACAATATCCAGAAGATGGAGTGATTTAATTTTTTGCTTCAAAACAACTTTCATGCACAATTCGCTGTTGAAGTGACTTAATTAATCGGATCGGCTACATTTGTACTATAGCAATAGATGAATTCAATTTTCAATATATCGCCCTGCACTACAACGTTCACACAGTACCTATGCATTGAACCATAGATGTCAAAGAACAGGGGTAAAGACCTGGATCATAATTCTATAGAATATTCTTATCATGCTGATCACTCGCACAGTCTGTAAGATTAGTATCTTTGAAAAGAGTGGTATTGTATTTAATCTATAATTGCACACAGACACATGTGATGAGTGCAAGCTGCTTGTAGTGCATGGTGATATATTCAAAATTGTATTCATCTATTGCTGGTTGGTAGTTAATCCGATTATTACATCACTTCTATGGCGAATTTGCACTTTAACTCAAAAATCAAATTTGACTTACGAGAGATTCATGGTGGATGGTCACACATTAAAGCAATATATTGTAATGTTTATTATTTCCACAAAATGTTAATCTTAACTGTCAGAGAACAAATTAAATGAGGTAAAAGAAGGAAAACTGCTCTAATTCAGCACCTATGTTACCAATGTATGTCACTCTGCTGTTTATGACCATTATGAACATCATGCGTTCAACTAATATTTCGATCATATGAAGTAAACATCTTATAATCTCAGATTTTATCACAATTACAGAACCTAAAGCCTCCATTTTTGAAGGGAATGTTAAAGTACATTACAATATTGTGTGGAAAATCAAGAATTTTGAGAAAAATAATGTTACAGTATCACCTTGGTCTGGGGCGGACATTTTATAAATGAATTTAGAAGAGCAGCAACGGCACCACTTGCATTACATTATGCAAAATTTGAGGAAAAATGAACGAGTCCGTTTTATTTTATGGCCATTTGTCTATAACTGGTCTGTCTTTACATGTAGCCCTATGGAGAGAGTGCCCATTGAGGGCGCTATAACCCCCATTTTAGGAACAAAAATGTGATTTAAAAAAAACGGACCAGTGCGAATTTTCTAAATTTTTCAGAGTGTGTAGTATGAACATGCAGAAATATAATCAAGTAGTTGCCGTACCTGCTCTTCTCCAAAAAAAAATAAAAAGTCCTATACCTCAATGATAATGAAACCTAGGTGTTTTTATATATTGCCTTAATGCTACAGGACTTGAGTATTTTGTTATTAGTACAAGTCCAATATTGTACTCACTTATGCAAATGTTTGTCCCTTTTATCCCCTAGTCCAGGGATATTTCATTTGAAATCCATACACCCCTATGGAAGACATGACTCTAATCTCCCACACAAGGAGTGTGAATTTCAAATGGGGTTACCTGAATGGGGATTCCAGGGACTGCCTTTCAGGAGAGTGAGATCAATAATTTGCTCTCCTAAAATTTGATATAGGAGAGTGAATTTTAACTCTCCTTAGTTGATCATTCTCTCCTTACATTCTATTGTAAATGCTCTAAAAAGCTCTCCTTGATAGTTCTAGAAGAGCTATTTAATGCTCTCCTGCTAATTCCAATAGACAGTCCATGGGATTCCATTTGACCTGAAATTCAACAACATGTGTTTGCTTTATTATCTGTGATGGATAAAACACATTGCTAAGGTTATGATTATATAGAGTTCATAATTCTTTCATCACAACTACATACAGCTAAATAAGTGAGTAATACCATTGGACTTGGACAACAAAATATTGATTGTAAATCGCAAGAAATTGGTACGGTATGACTGACACTGCATGCCATTTGCAGTATTTTGATAAAACATACAGAAGATGTACTCCCTATTCCAGTAAAATGAAGCACTATTTGCTTTGGATTAAAAAAATATTATCCTGTTTTGCCAATTTTTATTTTTTTGGGGGGGGGGGGGAGGGCTAAAAACTTGAATTTTAAGGAATTGTTCATATGTTGTGACAATCAAATATAACATAGGATTTGGCTATATATGTTTAATTTTGCAAAACAAGATTTAGTGCTGTATTTTTCTGGAATTAGGAATAGGTGCTTTAGTGGAAAAATTCATGTTAAAAAGTTTTTATTGTGTAAAGTTTTTCGTGTGTAAGTCTGTGACATGGAAAACATGAAACTGTAGTAGTGCAAGACAGCATAAACATTGGGTTGTTGCAGTTGAGATTCACACACCACCTATCGAAGACATGACCTGTACAATTTTCCCAAAAATATTGACATTTTTATCTGAAAAACTAGAAATGTTGTAAAATACCATTTTCGGCATGTTTCCCCCATCCAGTCATACTTGGCTGAGAGTTCCAATTTATTATCATCCTCAGCGTCTACACAAGTGAAACATTGTTGAACTTACAAATGCAGTAAAGTCTGCCAGACATGTACACATGTCAAATAAAGTAGGGTTTACCTTCAATTTGTCTTTGGTGGAAATCCTGTGTAGTGAGTGTTTTACATGCAAACAAGTTCTTCACATCATACTTTTGATACTTGAAAAAAAAATGCAGTGTAACCAAAAAAAAAAAACAGGCAAAAACAAAACAACTTTTCCCGACTGACCAACCCAATTTCTGAAAATGAGCTATAGACAAGCAAACAATTTATTTTTTTGGCTTAATCTTCAACACAGGGAGTGTGAATTTCAAGTGGGGTTACCTGAATGGGTGACTCCATTTGAAATCTACACTCCCTGTGTGGGAGATTAAAATGTCTTCCATAGGGGGTGTATGTATATCAAGTGGAATAGCCCAGTGAATCCACAGAGTAGATCCGAAATCAAATTCACATTCAATGTTCTTGTATGCAATCACATGGTGTTTAGTAACATAGCCAGCATTTTTTTCAAAGGGCCAAGGAGGGGTGGGGGATTCAGCTCCTAACCTCTTTCCTCCCCATGGCTACGCATGTTGTTTTGTGTATAGACCACTTGACATCAGTGTTTATCAACAAAGGCTAGGGACTCGTCTGTCGATATGCTTGAACGAGCCGCTACACTGTTCAATAGCTTTCTTGTACTATATGAAATGTGGCGGGCGATTTAAAATGCACATGCCCTTAGCAAACTACGATGAGTACGCACACTGCAGGGCAAAGAACAATGGAAATTGCCATAATGCGCGCGCATACTGCCGGGCAATGACATCACATGCCAAGTGGTCTATACACACAGCACGTACATACATTTAATTGATAAAGTTTGATTTTGACTAGATTTGTCCCATATCATTTATTGTTGCTACTGTATTTCACCCAATTAGTTACCTGGGTGCTTAGGCAAGTCATTTTAGGGACCTTTATTACTTGTTATATATCTCTTTCCTATGAAAGTCAAACTGGACATTTTTTCTTGCAAAATAATGCTAAAATTCAGATGTAATAAGGAATGTTGAACGTATTGATGTGGAATACTGTTTTGTCCAAGATTAAATTTGTGTTTTTACCGAAGATATATGTCCTCCAAAACACAAAGTGCCTGTGCTTTAACCACAGACCTTAGATTATGCTTACCGGACTTTGGGTGATTAGGTTGAACACAGTCAATTATATACAGGCTGTGTAATAATTATGAGCCGAAGGGGAGGGTGAAATTGGGGGAGGGGCGAGAATTTGTTAGCCCTATAAAGGGGGGCACTTGAGCAAATGTTTGCACATTATTTACGGGCACCGTTGAAATAAACTTTTGAGGAAAACAGTACAGAAATTTCCTGCTCACCACACTCGCATCACATCTAGACCATTAGAGTTTGCAAATTGGTTTCCTAAAATGGCAGCTAAAAAAGGTGGTTATTTTTGGCACACTGTTTGGAAATTCTATCGGGGAGGGGGGGGGGGCTTCATAATCTTTGCACGACCCATTGTTACTTTTTGTATGATTTCCTTTGAAACAACTCTACAACAATCACATAAGATTAAAGCTGTGCAATCAACTAATTATCAGAGTGAGATTTGAAAATTAATAACAAATGCAAATGTGTGAACCAGATTATATAAAGTCATGGTAGTTATTTACCAAAATAGTTTTAAGTTCACTCACTATATGTACAATCTTGACCTTGCTTCCTCAGAGGTGTGGGGGCACTTGTATTTCAAGGTGGAAATCGTATACATGCAAAAAAGGCATTAAACAAATGTAGTTTTATACATGGGCAAGCGATGCATGTGCATACATCATTTAAGGTGTCAAAAACATCAAAGAGTACAGGTAAAAGTACATCATTAGGCGGAGGCACCCTATTTGGCATTATCTTTAGATATTTAATTATTTTATTTATTTTCCACCTGACATGCCCGGGTGAATAATCAATAAAATAATTAAATGTCCAAAGCTAACAACTCCGCCTAATGTTATTTCAGGATGTAAAAAATGTTTGCAAGGACCCTTGTCTGCTGTTTAGGGTACTAACGCAACCAAAATGTGTTTAGGGTATTATGGAAACCCTGTAAAAATACTTTTTTAGGATCCGTGTTGACAGTTCATACAACTCTATTTCTATGCAAATTGTAAATCTGGCCAACTTGTCCAACTTCAGGTGCATTTTGTGATTTTAGCATCGTCTTGTAAAAGAATTTATTTTCAAAATGTACGGGACTGGACAGCAACATTTGGGCAGTATTTTTTGTAGGACATGAGAGCACATCAGACATATCGAATTGCATTCTGAATACGAGGAATGTCCTGATGATATCAAATAATTTAGATTTAGAAATTGCAAATTTTATGGCAAATTATTAAAAATGTATATTTTTTATATTTAATTTGGATATTTAACAGTCCTCGAAGTAAGCTTTATAAATCTAATGATACACACTTACAGTGTATGCAGCTGGGAGGAAAATCTGTCCATCATTTGAAAGTTTTGACCTTTTATATTGGAGATATACTGTATATACATTTTCCCCCAAAGACCTAAAATTTGTATTATATTGCAAATTTCAAAAAATCAAAATTATTTGATATCAGAAGGACATCCCTCGTGTTCAGAATACAATTTGGTGTCTGGTGTGCTCTCAGGTCCCACTAAAATACTGTGCAAACATTGCTATCCGATCCTAAAAGTTGATCCAGAGAATTTGTGAGTTATGCATTTTTGTGATTGATATCAAAGAAACCACCAACAGTTGTCAACACACACCCCCTGTGTGTGATAAAGTCATGTCTTCAAGAGGAGGGTGTATGGATTTCAACTGGAACAGCTCCATTGTTCCAGCTGTTTCTTATTGTTGTTTTTTGTATCATTTTGTAATAGTTATGTAGTATATTCTTTTCAGACTTCAATCCATTCCAAATTGGTTCTTTTTGACCCATGTTTTGAAAAGTGAAGCTGAAGACAGCATCTTTTTCTCAGTCCCTTATCATTGGGCTATTCCAGTTGAAATCCATACACCCCCTATGGAAGACATGATCGGGTTACCTGAACGGGCGAATCCAATTGAAATCTACACTCCATGTGTCAAAGATTACGGTCACATTTTCCATTGGGGTGTATGTACATTTCAACTGGTACCGTATGCAGTTTCATTCAACAATAATACATGTACCAGGCCCAGGTGTGCAGAATTTCCAAAATGTTGACTTCTTCTCCCGGGTTTCTTCTATGGCTATTTTGAGCAGTTTCATTTGACATGGAAAAGGAGTTGATAATATAATTTGTCCCTTCTTGTGGAACATTTTCAACTCTGAAAAGCCTTCAAGATTTAAAGGAGCTTTGCAATGTGTATACCTTGGGGCAGTGAAATCTCAAAATGGTCTATCTAAAATTTTGACCCTCCCTCTTTAGAAGTGCAAAAAAATCTCCCCCTCCCCACTTACACATAAACCAAAATTAATGCCTGTCAACCCCCCCCCCCATGATTCACCACCTGGAGTTATACATATAATTATTGCAACACCCCTAATATATTTATCGATGATATGTGTAATGTAAACAGATGTTTTATGTTTGTATTAAAATTTAAATCTGTTTTATGATTGTATTGAAATTAAAATCTGTTTTATGATTATATTTAAAAAAAAATAAATCCAAGTAAAATAAAACAAAAATGAATCATTTGATTTTTTCTTAATGTAAGACAACAAAATAACTGATTTCAAGTATAGGGTCGATCAGGCATTAATTTTTTAAAATATGAATGGGTCAAATTTTAATTTGGTTATTCTTTGACTTTGTATATACAAAAGCAGTGTTTTAGCTAGCCACCCGTCTGGCCGTCATTTTAGACATTTTGGGACGGGCAAAATTAATGCCTTTGAGACAGCTGCTGCATTGTAATTGTAGATATTGACAAAGGATGTTGACCTTTTTAGTAGACCAGCTTTGCAAATCCAGGTTATAGCAAAACATTTGAACTCTTTGAACCCCTAATGGGCTATAGAGGTCTGGTAAATGTTTTAAAGGTCAAATTAGGACTGGCATTTTTATTCAAATGATGGGCAAATTTCAATTTCTAGCTAAGTCCCCAATTGTAAAGTATACTTAGGACTTACCTCTTATGGTTTATGTTGATTTGGCATAAACGTATCATTGTGATGTCAATGTCATACAACTAACTTTACTCCTTGGATGGGGGGGGGGGTAAAATTTGCTCCAATTTTTATCCTGGATTTTTATGAAAATTATCTCAATTATTGGCTTTTTATAATTATATCTGGGGTGCTTTCATATATTATGCAACAATTGTCCAGGTCAAATGGACTCAATAGAACTCAATGGGTAAATGTCCTACTTCGATGTGTTACTATGGCAACAAAAATCCTACATAACACAAACTATTCTTTTTCTGATTTATCATGGAAAGACAATTTGAGACAATTTTCAACAAAATCTGAGTATAATATTTGATACGAAGTTTATACAAACTCTCAAATACATTGTGTAGTCCTCTATCTCAAGGAGTTATTGCAAGAAGACACATGTAATAGCTGCCCTACAGACACCTGTAATAGCTGCCCTACAGACACCTGTAATAGCTGCCCTACAGACACCTATAATAGCTGCCCCACACCTGTAATAGCTGCCCCACAGACACCTGTAATAGCTGCCCCACAGACACCTGTAATAGCTGCCCCACAGACACCTGTAATAGCTGCCCCACAGACACCTGTAATAGCTGCCCCACAGACACCTATAATAGCTGCCCTACAGACACCTGTAATAGCTGCCCCACAGACACCTGTAATAGCTGCCCTACAGACACCTGTAATAGCTGCCCTACAGACACCTGTAATAGCTGCCCCACAGACACCTGTAATAGCTGCCCTACAGACACCTGTAATAGCTGCCCCCCAGACCCCTAGCTGCCCCACAGACACCTGTAATAGCTGCCCCACAGACACCTGTAATAGCTGCCCTTCATACACCTGTAATAGCTGCCCCACAGACACCTGTAATAGCTGCCCCACAGATACCTGTAATAGCTGCCCTTCAGACACCTGTAATAGCTGCCCCACAGACACCTGTAATAGCTGCCCCACAGACACCTGTAATAGCTGCCCCACAGACACCTATAATAGCTGCCCCACAGACACCTGTAATAGCTGCCCTACAGACACCTGTAATAGCTGCCCTACAGACACCTGTAATAGCTGCCCCACAGACACCTGTAATAGCTGCCCTACAGACACCTGTAATAGCTGCCCTACAGACACCTGTAAAAGCTGCCCCAGCTGCCCCACAGACACCTGTAATAGCTGCCCCACAGACACCTATAATAGCTGCCCTACAGACACCTGTAATAGCTGCCCTACAGACACCTGTAATAGCTGCCCCACAGACACCTGTAATAGCTGCCCTACAGACACCTGTAATAGCTGCCCTACAGACACCTGTAATAGCTGCCCTGTAATAGCTGCCCTACAGACACCTGTAATAGCTGCCCCACAGACACCTGTAATAGCTGCCCCACAGACACCTGTAATAGCTGCCCCACAGAAACCTATAATAGCTGCCCCACAGACACCTGTAATAGCTGCCCCACAGACACCTGTAATAGCTGCCCTTCATACACCTGTAATAGCTGCCCCACAGACACCTGTAATAGCTGCCCCACAGATACCTGTAATAGCTGCCCTTCAGACACCTGTAATAGCTGCCCTTCAGACACCTGTAATAGCTGCCCTACAGACACCTGTAATAGCTGCCCTACAGACACCTATAATAGCTGCCCCACAGACACCTGTAATAGCTGCCCCACAGACACCTGTAATAGCTGCCCCACAGACACCTGTAATAGCTGCCCCACAGACACCTGTAATAGCTGCCCCACAGACACCTGTAATAGCTGCCCTACAGACACCTGTAAAAGCTGCCCTACAGACACCTGTAATAGCTGCCCTACAGACACCTGTAATAGCTGCCCCACAGACACCTATAATAGCTGCCCCACAGACACCTGTAATAGCTGCCCCACAGACACCTGTAATAGCTGCCCCACAGACACCTGTAATAGCTGCCCCACAGACACCTGTAATAGCTGCCCCACAGACACCTGTAATAGCTGCCCCACAGACACCTATAATAGCTGCCCCACAGACACCTGTAATAGCTGCCCCACAGACACCTGTAATAGCTGCCCTTCAGACACCTGTAATAGCTGCCCCACAGACACCTGTAATAGCTGCCCCACAGATACCTGTAATAGCTGCCCTTCAGACACCTGTAATAGCTGCCCCACAGACACCTGTAATAGCTGCCCCACAGACACCTGTAATAGCTGCCCCACAGACACCTGTAATAGCTGCCCCACAGACACCTATAATAGCTGCCCCACAGACACTTGTAATAGCTGCCCTTCAGACACCTGTAATAGCTGCCCTACAGACACCTGTAATAGCTGCCCTACAGACACCTATAATAGCTGCCCTACAGACACTTGTAATAGCTGACCTTCAGACACCTGTAATAGCTGCCCTAGACACCTGTAATAGCTGCCCCACAGACACCTGTAATAGCTGCCCTACAGACACCTGTAATAGCTGCCCCACGGACACATGTAATAGCTGCCCTACGGACACCTGTAATAGCTGCCCCACAGACACCTGTAATAGCTGCCCCACAGACACCTGTAATAGCTGCCCCACAGACACCTGTAATAGCTGCCCCACAGACACCTATAATAGCTGCCCCACAGACACCTGTAATAGCTGCCCCACAGACACCTGTAATAGCTGCCCTACAGACACCTGTAATAGCTGCCCTACAGACACCTGTAATAGCTGCCCTACAGACACCTGTAATAGCTGCCCTACAGACACCTATAATAGCTGCCCTACAGACACCTGTAATAGCTGCCCCACAGACACCTGTAATAGCTGCCCTTCAGACACCTGTAATAGCTGCCCCACAGACACCTGTAATAGCTGCCCCACAGATACCTGTAATAGCTGCCCTTCAGACACCTGTAATAGCTGCCCCACAGACACCTGTAATAGCTGCCCCACAGACACCTGTAATAGCTGCCCCACAGACACCTGTAATAGCTGCCCCACAGACACCTATAATAGCTGCCCCACAGACACTTGTAATAGCTGCCCTTCAGACACCTGTAATAGCTGCCCCACAGACACCTGTAATAGCTGCCCCACAGACACCTATAATAGCTGCCCTACAGACACTTGTAATAGCTGACCTTCAGACACCTGTAATAGCTGCCCCACAGACACCTGTAATAGCTGCCCCACAGACACCTGTAATAGCTGCCCCACAGACACCTGTAATAGCTGCCCCACGGACACATGTAATAGCTGCCCCACAGACACCTGTAATAGCTGCCCCACAGACACCTGTAATAGCTGCCCCACAGACACCTGTAATAGCTGCCCTACAGACACCTGTAATAGCTGCCCTACAGACACAGACACCTGTAATAGCTGCCCCACGGACACCTGCAATAGCTTCCCCACAGACACCTGTAATAGCTGCCCTACAGACACCTGTAATAGCTGCCCTACAGACACCTGTAAAAGCTGCCCCACAGACACCTGTAATAGCTGCCCCACAGACACCTGTAATAGCTGCCCCACAGACACCTATAATAGCTGCCCCACAGACACCTGTAATAGCTGCCCCACAGACACCTGTAATAGCTGCCCTCCAGACACCTGTAATAGCTGCCCCACAGACACCTGTAATAGCTGCCCCACAGACACCTGTAATAGCTGCCCCACAGACACCTATAATAGCTGCCCCACAGACACCTGTAATAGCTGCCCCACAGACACCTGTAATAGCTGCCCTTCAGACACCTGTAATAGCTGCCCCACAGACACCTGTAATAGCTGCCCCACAGATACCTGTAATAGCTGCCCTTCAGACACCTGTAATAGCTGCCCCACAGACACCTGTAATAGCTGCCCCACAGACACCTGTAATAGCTGCCCCACAGACACCTGTAATAGCTGCCCCACAGACACCTATAATAGCTGCCCTACAGACACCTGTAATAGCTGCCCTTCAGACACCTGTAATAGCTGCCCTACAGACACCTATAATAGCTGCCCTACAGACACCTGTAATAGCTGCCCTACAGACACCTGTAATAGCTGACCTTCAGACACCTGTACAGACACCTGTAATAGCTGCCCCACAGACACCTGTAATAGCTGCCCCACAGACACCTGTAATAGCTGCCCCACAGACACATGTAATAGCTGCCCTACGGACACCTGTAATAGCTGCCCTACAGACACCTGTAATAGCTGCCCTACAGACACCTGTAATAGCTGCCCCACAGACACCTGTAATAGCTGCCCCACAGACACCTGTAATAGCTGCCCCACGGACACCTGCAATAGCTTCCCCACAGACACTTGTAATAGCTGCCCCACAGACACCTGTAATAGCTTCCCCACAGACACTTGTAATAGCTGCCCCACAGACACCTGTAATAGCTTCCCCACAGACACTTGTAATAGCTGCCCCACAGACACCTGTAATAGCTGCCCCACAGACACCTGTAATAGCTGCCCCACAGACACCTGTAATAGCTGCCCTGTAATAGCTGCCCTGCAGACACCTGTAATAGCTGCCCTACAGACACCTGTAATAGCTGCCCCACAGACACCTGTAATAGCTGCCCTACAGACACCTGTAATAGCTGCCCCACAGACACCTGTAATAGCTGCCCCACAGACACCTGTAATAGCTGCCCTACAGACACCTGTAATAGCTGCCCTACAGACACCTGTAATAGCTGCCCTACAGACACCTGTAATAGCTGCCCTACAGACACCTGTAATAGCTGCCCTTCAAACACCTGTAATAGCTGCCCCACAGACACCTGTAATAGCTGCCATACAGACACCTGTAATAGCTGCCATACAGACACCTGTAATAGCTGCCCTGCAGACACCTGTAATAGCTGCCCCACAGACACCTGTAATAGCTGCCCCACAGACACCTGTAATAGCTGCCCCACATACACCTGTTATAGCTGCCCCACAGACACCTGTAATAGCTGCCCTACAGACACCTGTAATAGCTGCCCTGCAGACACCTGTAATAGCTGCCCCACAGACACCTGTAATAGCTGCCCCACAGACACCTGTAATAGCTGCCCTACATACACCTATAATAGCTGCCCCACAGACACCTGTAATAGCTGCCCCACAGACACCTGTAATAGCTGCCCCACAGACACCTGTAATAGCTGCCCCACAGACACCTGTAATAGCTGCCCCACAGAAACCTATAATAGCTGCCCTACAGACACCTGTAATAGCTGCCCCACAGACACCTGTAATAGCTGCCCTTCATACACCTGTAATAGCTGCCCTACAGACACCTGTAATAGCTGCCCTACAGACACCTGTAATAGCTGCCCTTCAGACACCTGTAATAGCTGCCCTACAGACACCTGTAATAGCTGCCCCACAGACACCTGTAATAGCTGCCCCACAGACACCTATAATAGCTGCCCCACAGACACCTGTAATAGCTGCCCCACAGACACCTGTAATAGCTGCCCCACAGACACCTGTAATAGCTGCCCCACAGACACCTGTAATAGCTGCCCCACAGACACCTGTAACGGCTGCCCTCCAGACACCTGTAACAGCGGCCCTCCAGACACCTGTAATAGCTGCCCCACAGACACCTGTAATAGCTGCCCCACAGACACCTGTAATAGCTGCCCCACAGACACCTGTAATAGCTGCCCCACAGACACCTGTAATAGCTGCCCCACAGACACCTGTAATAGCTGCCCCACAGACACCTGTAATAGCTGCCCCACAGACACCTGTAATAGCTGCCCCACAGACACCTATAATAGCTGCCCCACAGACACCTGTAATAGCTGCCCCACAGACACCTGTAATAGCTGCCCTTCAGACACCTGTAATAGCTGCCCCACAGACACCTGTAATAGCTGCCCTTCAGATACCTGTAATAGCTGCCCTTCAGACACCTGTAATGGCTGCCCCACAGACACCTGTAATAGCTGCCCTACTGCCCCACAGACACCTGTAATAGCTGCCCCACAGACACCTATAATAGCTGCCCTACAGACACTTGTAATAGCTGCCCTTCAGACACCTGTAATAGCTGCCCTACAGACACCTGTAATAGCTGCCCCACAGACACCTGTAATAGCTGCCCCACAGACACTTGTAATAGCTGACCTTCAGACACCTGTAATAGCTGCCCCACAGACACCTGTAATAGCTGCCCCACAGACACCTGTAATAGCTGCCCCACAGACACCTGTAATAGCTGCCCCACGGACACATGTAATAGCTGCCCCACGGACACCTGTACATAGCTGCCCTACAGACACCTGTAATAGCTGCCCCACAGACACCTGTAATAGCTGCCCTACAGACACCTGTAATAGCTGCCCTAGACACCTGTAATAGCTGCCCTACAGACACCTGTAATAGCTGCCCCACGGACACCTGCAATAGCTTCCCCACAGACACTTGTAATAGCTGCCCCACAGACACCTGTAATAGCTGCCCCACAGACACCTGTAATAGCTGCCCCACAGACACCTGTAATAGCTGCCCCACAGACACCTGTAATAGCTGCCCCACAGACACCTGTAATATCTGCCCCACAGACCCCTGTAATAGCTGCCCCACACACCCCTGTAATAGCTGCCCCACAGACCCCTGTAATAGCTGCCCTAGACACCTGTAATAGCTGCCCTACAGACACCTGTAATAGCTGCCCTACAGACACCTGTAATAGCTGCCCTACAGACACCTGTAATAGCTGCCCCACAGACACCTGTAATAGCTGCCCTACAGACACCTGTAATAGCTGCCCTACAGACACCTGTAATAGCTGCCCCACAGACACCTGTAATAGCTGCCCCACAGACACCTGTAATAGCTGCCCCACAGACACCTGTACAGCTGCCCCACAGACACCTGTAATAGCTGCCCCACAGACACCTGTAATAGCTGCCCCACAGACACCTGTAATAGCTGCCCTACAGACACCTGTAATAGCTGCCCTACAGACACCTGTAATAGCTGCCCTGCAGACACCTGTAATAGCTGCCCCACAGACACCTGTAATAGCTGCCCCACAGACACCTGTAATAGCTGCCCCACAGACACCTGTAATAGCTGCCCTACAGACACCTGTAATAGCTGCCCCACAGACACCTGTAATAGCTGCCCCACAGACACCTGTAATAGCTGCCCTGCAGACACCTGTAATAGCTGCCCTGCAGACACCTGTAATAGCTGCCCCACAGACACCTGTAATAGCTGCCCTACAGACACCTGTAATAGCTGCCCTGCAGACACCTCTACACAGACTGTAATAGCTGCCCCACAGACACCTGTAATAGCTGCCCCACAGACACCTGTAATAGCTGCCCTACAGACACCTGTAGACACCTGTAATAGCTGCCCCACAGACACCTGTAATAGCTGCCCCACAGACACCTGTAATAGCTGCCCCCCACAGACACCTGTAATAGCTGCCCCACAGACACCTGTAATAGCTGCCCCACAGACACCTGTACCTGTATGTAGCTGCCCCACAGACACCTGTAATAGCTGCCCCACAGACACCTGTAATAGCTGCCCCACAGACACCTGTAAGCTGCCCTACAGACACCTGTAATAGCTGCCCCACAGACACCTGTAATAGCTGCCCCACAGACACCTGTAATAGCTGCCCCCTACAGACACCTGTAATAGCTGCCCCACAGACACCTGTAATAGCTGCCCCACAGACACCTGTAATGCCCCACAGACACCTGTGCCCCCCACAGACACCTGTAATAGCTGCCCCACAGACACCTGTAATAGCTGCCCTACAGACACCTGTAATAGCTGCCCCACAGACACCTGTAATAGCTGCCCCACAGACACCTGTAATAGCTGCCCCACAGACACCTGTAATAGCTGCCCCACAGACACCTGTAATAGCTGCCCCACAGACACCTGTAATAGCTGCCCTACAGACACCTGTAATAGCTGCCCTACAGACACCTGTAATAGCTGCCCCACAGACACCTGTAATAGCTGCCCCACAGACACCTGTAATAGCTGCCCTGCCCCACACACACCTGTAATAGCTGCCCCACAGACACCTGTAATAGCTGCCCCACAGACACCTGTAATAGCTGCCCCCACAGACACCTGTAATAGCTGCCCTACAGACACCTGTAATAGCTGCCCCACAGACACCTGTAATAGCTGCCCTACAGACACCTGTAATAGCTGCCCCACAGACACCTGTAATAGCTGCCCCACAGACACCTGTAATAGCTGCCCCACAGACACCTGTAATAGCTGCCCCACAGACACCTGTAATAGCTGCCCCACAGACACCTGTAATAGCTGCCCCACAGACACCTGTAATAGCTGCCCTGCAGACACCTGTAATAGCTGCCCTACAGACACCTGTAATAGCTGCCCTACAGACACCTGTAATAGCTGCCCCACAGACACCTGTAATAGCTGCCCCACAGACACCTGTAATAGCTGCCCCACAGACACCTGTAATAGCTGCCCCACAGACACCTGTAATAGCTGCCCCACAGACACCTGTAATAGCTGCCCCACAGACGCCTGTAATAGGTGCCCCACCGACACCTGAAAAAGCTGCCCCACAGACACCTGCCTGCCCCACAGACACCTGTAATAGCCCCCCAGACACAATAGCTGCACAGACACCTGTAATAGCTGCCCCACAGACACCTGTAATAGCTGCCCCACAGACACCTGTAATAGCTGCCCTACAGACACCTGTAATAGCTGCCCCACAGACACCTGCCCTACTGCCCCACAGACACCTGTAATAGCTGCCCTACAGACACCTGTAATAGCTGCCCTACAGACACCTGTAATAGCTGCCCCACAGACACCTGTTTTTTTTTTCTTCTAGAAACACATGCTGTGCATCTTTGTGCTGCCGGTCTGATTTTAGGACCAAAATTCATCTTTTTAGAAAAGGTTTTTGGCAGTTTCTTCTTTTGCATATCATTTTTATGTCTTTTAATACTACACTGTGAAATTAGCAGACCGTAGGCTAGCATCCTTATCTGCTAAGCACGATCTCAACAGATCCACAAGGTGAGACCTTTCCTTTTTTCTGTCAAGATGTTTTTGCCATGGGTCTTCATCACCATATTTCTCCTTGGGACTCAGAATGTGAATGGATGCTCTGCCACTGATGACATCACCGTGACATCTGTAATTCACAATTCCCCAGGACCAAGCCTC
Source organism: Amphiura filiformis (assembly GCF_039555335.1). Lineage (NCBI taxonomy): Eukaryota > Metazoa > Echinodermata > Ophiuroidea > Amphilepidida > Amphiuridae > Amphiura > Amphiura filiformis. The sequence continues at coordinate 5,074,667 of NC_092640.1, forward strand.
ATCCAATTTCAAGCGTATCAGTTCAAACGTAGGATGTCAGCTCCACTCGCCTATTATAATAACTGTAGTGCTACATTCCAAGTAAACTTAATTGTCTACGGCGATGTTGAACCGAACCCAGGACCTTCATCAGACAACAACCCGGACATCAATCACGAATTCAAAACTCTATATCTAAATGCCAGAAGTGTAAAATCAGTAACTAAGAAAGCAAATAAATTATGTGACTTTAGTGTCATAATGTGTAAAAAGATCTTTGACATCATCATTGTCTCAGAATCTTGGTTGCATGATGAAATTCTCGATGCTGAAGTTTCTCATCCGGACTACATTCTCTATCGCAAAGATAGAATTCCAGATAACAAAAAGTGTCGTGGTGGAGGTGTATTATGCAACATTAAAAAATCTGTCATGACCCTCCGTCGAGAAGACTTAGAACCACCGGAAGGTGAAATTTTGGTTATTGAAATACGTCCGAACAAGTGCAAAAAAATTGCCTTAGTTTTATGTTATCGTTCACAGGACTTTAAACTTGATATTTTTACTCACAATTTTGAATCAGTTCTCTCCAGGGTCTCTTCCAACTTTGACTCTGTTTATGCTGTGGGTGATTTCAACATACCCAAAATTGATGGTTGTAGAAATTTTCAGAATTTACCACTTTCCGACACATTATTTCTTGATGCTGTTAATTCATATTGTCTCACCCAAGTCAATTTTATTCCATCTCGGGTTGACTGTGATAACATTTTGGATCTTATCTTTTCAAACACGCCTGATAAACTGTCTGATGTTGTAACCTCTTGTGAATTTTTTTTCAAACTGATCACAAGCTTTTGGAATTTACTATAAAACCAAAGTTGTTCGCTTAAAACCAATAAGCAGGCATGTTTACAATTTCAAGAAGGCAAATTTTGACAAAATTAGAGCTGAGCTGAATTGTGTTGATTTTTCTGAGGTTTATAATGCCATTGACATCAATTCCGCATGGTCTAACTTTATTCATATTTTTGTTTCCATCCTTGACAGGAATATACCTAAGGTCAAAGTAAAAGACAGCACAAGTCCTGCCTGGATCGACTCAGAGGTTCGGCATCTACAGAAAAAGAAATACACTGCGTGAAACGTGCAAAGAAAAGTGATTCGGCTAACCACTGGGCCAAATTTAGGAAATTGCGCAATCGTCTCAAAAACCTGATCTCACGCAAGTATGATGATTACATTGCCGGGTTTAGTTCAACGCTGTCTGACAACCCAAAGCGCTTTTGGTCTTTTTATCGATCCAAAACGAGATCTAAATCCTTGCCTCAGTTTGTGAGTCACAATGGCATGTCAGCTTCCACTCCCAGTGAGAAAGCCACACTTTTCAATAACTATTTCTTTTCTGTTTTTACTCAACCTAGGGTCCGTGCTAGTCTTCCTACAGTTTCCATCCGTCACCATGATCTTTTGGGTACTACAGTAATTCAGGTAGACGAGGTGCTTAAAATCCTTAAAAAGCTTGATGTATCAAAGGCTATTGGTCCGGATGGATTGTCACCAAGAGTGCTTAAAGAATGTTGCCATCAAATCGCATATCCTTTATGTTATATCTTTAATGTATCTCTAGCAGAGGGTAAACTCCCCAGCCAGTGGCTTGATGCTAACGTTGTCCCAGTCTGACAAACAGCAAGCCAGTAACTATAGACCTGTCTCATTACTATGTATTTGTGGTAAGGTTATGGAGCGTGCCATTTTTGATATTATTTTTCCTGTAGTCAAAGACCAGATTTACCATCTCCAACATGGGTTTATTAAGGGCCGCTCCACAGCTACTCAGCTTATTGAAGTATTCCATGACATTAACTCTGTTCTTGACAACTCTGGGCAAGTCGATATGGTGTATTTGGATTTTTCCAAAGCTTTTGATAGCGTTTCTCATGACCTCCTTGTTCACAAACTCAGTTCTTTTGGTTTCCATTCCGATCTTATTTGTTGGTTTAGAGCTTACCTGACAGGCAGACGTCAACGAGTTGTTGTGGATGGTACTTACTCTGACTGGCTGCCTGTGGTTTCCGGTGTCCCGCAGGGATCCATCTTGGGTCCCCTCCTCTTTGTGTTATATATCAATGACTTGCCCAGTGTTGCCAAGAATACCAAAGTTGCCCTTTTGCTGATGATGCTAAATGTTTTTGAATATTGACAGTTTAAATGATTGCCAATTGCTCCAGAATGATCTCAATGCACTTGTTGATTGGAGCAGCACCTGGGAGTTAAATTTTCATCCCTCCAAGTGTCAAGTTATTTCGGTCACCAGAAAACGAAAACCATTTCATTTTGACTATTTCATGAACAACATTAAACTTAGTTCTGTTAAATCCATTAAAGATCTTGGAATTGAAATATCTTCAAAACTAGACTGGAATACTCATATCAACAATGTAGTCAAAAAGTGCAATAGAAAATTGGGTCTGATTAAGCGCACTGTAGGTTTTAACGCACCTGTGAAAGTCACCAAAGCCCTGTATCTAGCCCTGATCAGGAGTGATCTTGAGTTTGGTAGCTGCCTCTGGAGTGGTACCTCCAGACACAATGTTGAGTGCCTGGAAGGTGTCCAGAGGCGAGCTACCAAATTCATTATGCACTATCCTGATCTGGACTATCGGGAGCGCTTGTGCCAATTGAACTTGCTCCCTCTTACAATGCGTAGGGAACAGCTTGACCTTTCATTGTTTTTTAAGTGTATTACAGGTGCGTATGACCTGGACATTGACAAATATGTCAAATTTTGCAACTCTGGGTCTGGACAAGGGCATCCCACCACTAGATCATCTACTGCTCCTCTTCTTCTTAAGGTTCCTTTTTGTAGGACTGAGGCATTCAAGTCATCTTTTTTCAACCGCATTGTATCTTTGTGGAATCAGCTTCCTCCTAGTACCAGGTCTTCTTTATCTTTTTCTATTTTTAAAACTAATGCGGTTCTTTTTTTAAACTCAAAATTTGATTCAAATTTCGAAGCCAACAGTACGTGCACGTGGTTTTCTTCATGTAGCTGCACTATGTGCAGGTCTACTTAAAGGGGGGAGGGACTGGGCAAGGGCGGCTTATTTTTGGTCTTGAGGTGGGATGGTCTTAGAGGTGATACGCACCTGTTCGTCCCATTCTCTGCACTGGTATTAATTTGTATTTTAAACATGTATATTATTGTAATCTTTTCAGAATGTAATTTGCTATTTTATATTTAACTGTTATTATGATATTGTGCAATCTCCAGTGTATAGAGTCTAATAAATAAATAAATAAATAAATAAATAGCTGCCCTACGGACACCTGTAATAGCTGCCCTACAGACACCTGTAATAGCTGCCCTACAGACACCTGTAATAGCTGCCCTTCAGACACCTGTAATAGCTGCCCTACAGACACCTGTAATAGCTGCCCTACAGACACCTGTAATAGCTGCCCTTCAGACACCTGTAATAGCTGCCCTACAGACACCTGTAATAGCTGCCCTACAGACACCTGTAATAGCTGCCCCACAGACACCTGTAATAGCTGCCCTACAGACACCTGTAATAGCTGCCCTACAGACACCTGTAATAGCTGCCCTACAGACACCTGTAATAGCTGCCCCACGGACACCTGTAATAGCTGCCCCACAGATACCTGTAATAGCTGCCCCACAGACACCTGTAATAGCTGCCCCACAGACACCTGTAATAGCTGCCCTACAGACACCTGTAATAGCTGCCCTACAGACACCTATAATAGCTGCCCTTCAGACACCTGTAATAGCTGCCCTACAGACACCTGTAATAGCTGCCCCACAGACACCTGTAATAGCTGCCCCACAGACACCTGTAATAGCTGCCCTACAGACACCTGTAATAGCTGCCCTACAGACACCTGTAATAGCTGCCCTACAGACACCTGTAATAGCTGCCCTACGGACACCTGTAATAGCTGCCCCACAGATACATGTAATAGCTGCCCCACAGACACCTGTAATAGCTGCCCCACAGACACCTGTAATAGCTGCCCCACAGACACCTGTAGTAGCTGCCCCACAGACACCTGCGATAGCTGCCCCACAGACACCTGTAATAGCTGCCCTTGACACCACCTGTAATAGCTGCCCTACAGACACCTGTAATAGCTGCCCTACAGACACCTGTAAAAGCTGCCCCACAGACACCTGTAAAAGCTGCCCCACAGACACCTGTAATAGCTGCCCCACAGACACCTGTAATAGCTGCCCCACAGACACCTGTAATAGCTGCCCCACAGACACCTGTAATAGCTGCCCTACAGACACCTGTAATAGCTGCCCTACAGACACCTGTAATAGCTGCCCTACAGACACCTGTAATAGCTGCCCTACAGACACCTGTAATAGCTGCCCTACAGACACCTGTAATAGCTGCCCCACAGACACCTGTAATAGCTGCCCCACAGACACCTGTAATAGCTGCCCCACAGACACCTATAATAGCTGCCCCACACACCTGTAATAGCTGCCCCACAGACACCTGTAATAGCTGCCCCACAGACACCTGTAATAGCTGCCCCACAGACACCTGTAATAGCTGCCCCACAGACACCTGTAATAGCTGCCCTACAGACACCTGTAATAGCTGCCCCACGGACACCTGTAATAGCTGCCCCACAGACACCTGTAATAGCTGCCCTACAGACACCTGTAATAGCTGCCCTACAGACACCTGTAATAGCTGCCCTACAGACACCTGTAATAGCTGCCCTACAGACACCTGTAATAGCTGCCCCACAGACACCTGTAATAGCTGCCCCACAGACACCTGTAATAGCTGCCCCACAGACACCTGTAATAGCTGCCCCACAGACACCTGTAATAGCTGCCATACAGACACCTGTAATAGCTGCCCCACAGACACCTGTAATAGCTGCCCCACAGACACCTGTAATAGCTGCCCTACAGACACCTGTAATAGCTGCCCTACAGACACCTGTAATAGCTGCCCTACAGACACCTGTAATAGCTGCCCTACAGACGCCTGTAATAGCTGCCCTACAGACGCCTGTAATAGCTGCCCTGCACACGCCTGTAATAGCTGCCCTACAGACACCTGTAATAGCTGCCCTACAGACACCTGTAATAGCTTACCTACAGACCCTGTAATAGCTGCCCCACAGACACCTGTAATAGCTGCCCCACAGACACCTGTAATAGCTGCCCTACAGACACCTGTAATAGCTGCCCTACAGACAATAGCTGCCCTAAAGACGCCTGTAATAGCTGCCCTACAGACACCCGTAATAGCTGCCCTACAGACACCTGTAATAGCTGCCCTGCAGACGCCTGTAATAGCTGCCCTGCACACGCATGTACTAGCTGCCCTGCACACGCCTGTAATAGCTGCCCTGCACACGCCTGTAATAGCTGCCCTGCACACGCCTGCAATAGCTGCCCCGCACACGCCTGCAATAGCTGCCCCGCACACGCCTGCAATAGCTGCCCCGCACACGCCTGCAATAGCTGCCCCACGGACACCTGCAATAGCTGCCCCGCGGACACCTGCAATAGCTGCCCCGCGGACACCCGTAATAGCTGCCCCGCGGACACACCCGTAATAGCTGCCCCGTTTAGTTTATAATAACAACTATAAACTTGAGATTATAATTAGTAATTAGATCTACTGGAGTTACGTTTTTATGAGCAGCAAAATTATATTTTTTACACTCGGTATCGACTAGTGTTTTTTTTTTCATGCGTTATTGTAAAAAGTTTAGGAGGGTGAAGTTTTTTAGCTCTTGTAGTGAGTGGATTTTTTTTTAATTCTCAACGACTTCCAAATCTAATTGTGCATCCCTGAACTTTTATAAAAATAACAAGACTTGGCAAAACACAAATCCCCAAAATATTATGTTCATATGTTATGGTTTTTTTGACAGTACCAATAGCTAATACCAACCTGCATAGAGGTGTATTTCATTGCAGATTTTTAATAATTTTGGAACAATTTTTTTCAACAGAATTCCTGAATTTATCAAATTTAAAATCAAGCTTGGATGCTCAAAGTTGACTTCGAGGGTTACCAAACAGAAGGCCGCAACTCACATTTTGGTGATTTTGGTACCAAAATAATCCTTACTAGTCACAGATTCTCAGAACCAGATTCTCAGAACCATTATGCCTTAATTCAAACACATTTCCTATTGAAATTATAGCCCGGTTCCACATGGGCACATACCACTGGTCAAAATAGCAATCTAGAAAAGAAATTAAACCTGGTTCGAAGACGTGCTCAAATTGTCGTCTGTCACTAATTTAGTGAGTTTTTAGACCCTCCCTCGGGTCCATGGAGAACGACTGGTAATGTACAGCCTGTCTCAAAAAAATTATGCAAGTGAAAAGCGCCCTCTGTGGCAATGGCAATTAGAAAATACCTTTGTGACATAATGCTTACATCGACGTCAAGCTCTCAAATGCCGTTTAGTCTGTTCAATTTGCTTGTTTTAATCTCGAGATATGCTTACTTAACAACGAAAGGGTAAAATCAATTGTGCCACTTTTACTAGGGAAGGGGGCTGTACAAAGTCATGTAAATCAATGATAGCATCAAGTTTATCAGGAGAAATCAAAAGAATGCATCAATTACACAACAATACAAAATTGTTTTTAATGTTTTATCATGACAAATGTATAATGATAGGCCCCATGTCACAGGGGAAGTTGCCCAAATTCGTCCAAAATTGTCAAAAATGACCAAAGTTGCGCAAAATTGTGCAAAACTGCTCAAAGTTGTCATTTGACTTTGCAAAATTTTTGACAATTTTGTGCAACTTTGCATTAAAATTGAGTAACTTTGTGCAACTTTATGCAACTTTGCATTAACATTGAGGAACTTTGAGGAACCGGTTCTTACATTAAGCAGACTGGCAGACTGGCAGACTGGCTGACTGGCAGACTGGCAGAGTTTAATATCGGGCAAGTGAATGATGTGATGCATATAGGAACAACCCCCAAACTTGATGCCAAAGCAAAAACAAAAATTTTGAATTCATTCTGTTTTTCATAAATTAAATGATGCTCAAAATCCAGTCTAATCACCTAGTTTAACAAAATATTTGAATTTGAGATTTATAGTGGAGACCACTTAGTTTTATGGTTCACTAGATGGCTATGGGCCCACCCACCTCATTATAAAACCTTTTCCCAAAAGGGAGAAAAGAATTACCATTTTACGATGCTACCCAAAATCAGTGAGTTTGAGTATGGTGAGTTTACTACATAAATTTTGCAGGCCTACCATAATATCCCAATGCTAATATGCATTGGCACAATTTCCAGATTTGACAACCACTCTTCATCCTATTATAAATCTAGGCCACCACCATGACCACACTAAATCTTTCAAACACAGCTTACCCAAACGACATTATAATGGCTACCGTACTAAATATCATAATAGGATCACTAGAGGATGATCTATTGGCCTGTGGGTCAACCAATTATATTGCTCAATACAAGAGGGGTATTTTGTTCAAGAATTAAATTGACTAGAGATAATTTGCGCTCACAGAGCGCAGACAATCGCAAGGCATGTAACCCTTTAATGACCTTTTGACCTGACCTTTGACCTTCATGTTTCCCGAGGTTTGTCTACAAAAATCAACAAAATGTATTAATAGAAAAAATAACAACAAATAAAATGGAAGTTCCCAGCACAGAATGTACAGTCAGTCTACTCTGAAGTACAAAGTACCGACGCGGACATATATGCATTGTGCCGACTTTGAAGGTACGCATACCTGCATCAAAAACACTGAACACATTATACGCACACACCCCCACACATTAAACCACCTCAACTTCCACCACCACCATGACTAACACCGTGGCTCAGTCAAAATGTAACACCCATGCCATAAACACCACACCAACACCACATACTCGAACTCCAATATGGACTCTGCATAATTATAACTCGTCACTTAGAAACTCTAGAAATAAAATGTATGCAGAATGGTATCAATCTCATAATACCACAATGGATTCATTCAAGTAGTACAGAGCTCTAGAGGATTCATTCATGAAGGGTTTCTGTTGGTTATTGATGGTTATAACATTTGGTATGCTGACCAATTATAGGCATCTTAATCAGGACATTTATTATATAAAACAGGGAATTTCAGTCCAAACAGTTTAATTTTTGTGGGTGTTATAGCAAGGCATGGGTTATAGAATGAAACTACAAACAACTAATGGTACAATGTATGTCATACCTATTTCCATGGCCATACAAACATTTTTATTACACTTGACATTTTTTGTTCCCCCCAATTTTCATGAATCTGCAATAATGAACCCCAAATGACTTTGACATCCTTTTGTTTCACTTTAAGTTCTATGACTTTTTGCCAAATTTCAATCAGCCAGTCTGCCAGTCTGCCAGTCTGCTTAATGTAAGAACCGTTGAGGAACTGTGTGCAACTTTGCAAAATTTTGCGTAACTTTGCAGAACTTTGTGCAACTTTGATATACAATTGGATCGATTGAGCCCATATTTATTGGTCGAGCTATGAGTTTTAAAAATATTGGACGAGGCAATATTTTAAAACTCATAGCTCGACCAATAAATATTGGGCGTAAAGTATCCAATTTTATCATTATTATGTTTTGGATCTAATATTAGCTCTGTACTATACAATATTCAATGTCATAACTTGATGCATCTTGGATCTACATAAGCTTACATAGATATATGTATAGACGGTTTGAATTACCCGGCCCTGTGATGAACCTGGCTAGGGGTCAAAGGCTAATAGCATTTTCAGAGCTAAGGTAACCATAACCATGGTAACATGTGTAAATACTGGAGCATATTATAAATAAAATGTAAATTTCCTTTTTCATGTGATGAAAGAAATAACTTTTTAAAACAAAATATCTCACTTGCTCTTCTGGGCCAAGTTTTCAACTTGTTGTTGACCCCCATTTTTTTAAACTGACTCTCATCAAATGATCCCTTCAATCAATTCATTTCGCGTCCACTCCTCAATTTCTGGGATCAGTCCATATTTTTTCCCCTCAATTTTCATATTAAATTTTAAGGTTAGGCCTAATGTTGATAAACAAGTTGAATTTTCACCATGAATCACTTGCAAGTATTTTTGTGGAACTCTAAAAGAGTATAATCCTTCATAATCTTAAACATAAAAAGGCCTCATCATTTTCCTATAATTTCTATAGTTATAAAATGCTGATTGAAAACTGCTAGCTCTGTCAATATCACATGGAAACTGCAGTATTTTATTTATTTAGCAAAATAATAAATAAATGTTGGGACGTGAAACAAATTTTCAATTTATGTGGCCTCGCCAAACACCCACCCACCCCCCTCATTCCTGATAATCTGTCACCAAGTGACCCTTTTTTTTCTCTAAAAAAGTGTTTTTCTTCAAATATTTCCTCCTTTGTCAACTTTTATATTTTGGTCTCATTGTTCCCACTCTCTTTTTGATAAAATGTTTCCCATGACTCTCACACCCCCTCCTATTTGGGCCATCTCACGCTAATGACTCCATCTTTGGGTGTCAAGTATCTCTTCGAGACCCCTAGTTTCAAACTGGTGTCTGTGCACATCCCCATATCTTCCATTATTATGCTTTGATGAGTCCAAGTGTGTGAAAATATTGGATCCAAAACATAATAATGATAACATTGGATGCTTTACGCCCAATATTTATTGGTCTCGCTATGAGTTTTAAAATATTGCACTCAACTACGTCTCGTCCACTATTTTAAAACTCATAGCTCGACCAATAAATATGGGCTCAATAGATCCAATTTTATATCAAACTGTTTTTATTAAAATAAACAACAACAAAAACAAAAACTAAAAAAACAAAACAAAAAACAAAACAAAAAAAACACGAAACCTGTCAAATCCTTCCTTCCTGTATCATAATGTGTTATTAAAGGCTTATTCATAAAAACGTGTTTCTTAAATTTCCTCTATGATTACATCTTGCTAAACTTCTCCTCCCTCATACAGCCCTCCAACCACCACCACATACATACATACATCACCATTTTATTTCATTCAAATCAACGTAGAAAATATATATAAAAGACACACAATTCAAAAGGCCCAAAGGCCTGAAGCGAGCACCCCCTTACACTGCCCTAACAACATACAATTACACAAACTTAACAAATAAAAGAAAGAGGAGAGAACATGCAAAGGTAGCACGCAAGAAGAAGAAGACCATTCTTACGCAACACGGCGGATTCGTCGGAGCATTCCTCGCTCCCGTTTTAAGAGCGCTCGTACCTCTGCTTCTCAAGTAATGTCCACTTTAAAATACACCAAGAAAATGATTCTGATCGATCCGCGGGAACTGGAGAGGGTCAATGACCGCGTCCAAAAAACGACGATGAAAAAATAGGGGATACAGAAAAGGATATGAAGCGTACACTGGACCGCACCGATCTCTCCACGCACGATATGATGCGACTCTACCACCAGACGTCGCTCGAAAGAACCTTTGAACATTACGGTCAAACGGATGAAGGACGAAGAAAAAGAAGGGGAAATTAAAGAAAAAGCTGTAAAGATCGTCGACAAAGCGATGGAAAGGGAACTTTTGGAAACCGTCCCGGCCTCCTTCAAGACCAAAGCCAAATCTCTCATGAACAATCTCAAACGAAATCGGTCCAAAGGCTATCTGGATTTGACCCCTTCGGGAGAAATCATCGCGTCGGGAAGTAAAGTCGAGGGCTCCAACTTGGTCGATCTCATCCACGACTCTCTGAGAAATCGTAAAGGATACGAAGATCCCGTAGGGTGGAAATCGTTCAAGGAGGCTATAGAGCTCAACAACGTCCCCGAATTTTTAATCGCCAATACCAAACGACGCGATCTTTTGAGGGAACGGAAATCGATCGTCGAAGAAACCACCCCGAAACGGAAACTAAGAAAATCCAAGAAGCGTCGTCAGACTTTCCCCAACGAGGAATTGAGGGAACTTTATTAATCGACATTTAAAGTAGTAGTAAGATTAGCGATAATTTGTAGAGTAGAAAAAGTGTCGCGATGGATGCCTACTTGAAACGAATATACTACGATCCGTCGAGTTCCGGTAGTTTGGAGGGCATCGATAGATTGTACAGAAAGGTTAAAGAAGAGGGCGTCGGTTTAACGCGTAAGGACGTCGAGAAATGGCTCATCGCTCAAGACGCGTACACTTTACACAAGCCGGCGAGAAGACGATTTCCTAGAAATAGTTACTTTTCGGACGGTATCGATCAGACGTGGCAGATGGATCTGGTAGAACTTCCAGGGCTGACTAAATTTAATCGCGGTTATAAATTCATTTTGACCTGCATCGACGTGTTTTCCAAATACGCATGGGTAGAACCTCTGAAAGACAAGAAAGGACAAACCGTGGCCGCGGCGTTGAAAGGAATTTTCGATCGCGGAAGACAACCCACCTAAATTCAGAGCGATAAAGGGAAGGAATTCCTGAACACCCACGTGCGCGCATTGTTCAACGAAAAGAAAATATATTTTTTCACCACTCAGAATCCCGATACCAAAGCCTCCATCGTGGAAAGGTTCAATCGAACTTTGAAAAATCGAATCTTTAGAGGGAGAGCGTGGCGCAATGGTTAGGGTACTTGCCTTTAGTGCACGAGGTCCCGGGTTCGATTCCCGGCGGTGGCGATTTGCGGGGAAATTGACTTGGAAAAAAAAGTCTGAAATTAATTGGCAACTTCTGTAGATTAAATTCAGACTTCCGCTCTCCCCATGGTTCATTTAGAATTGGGTAAATGAATCATGAAAGTACTGTCCTTCAGAGGGGACGTTAAGCCGTCGGTCCCGTGTACAGAGAGCCATAACTGTACATGTATCTCGCAGCCAGTTTCGAAAAGAGTAGGGTGTTAACCTATGACTGTTCCCAACCCGTCCCGGTGTTCAAATGGACCCCAATGGAAATAAGCTTCAATAGAGGCTTGCTTGGGTTATCCAGGGTTGTCAAAACCCGATCAAATCAAATCAAATCAAAATTAGATACCTGACGAAAACGAACGGTTCCGAATATCAACGCGTCTAGCAAGATGTGGTGCGCGGGTACAACGACGCCTATCACAGAACTATCCGAAGAGCCCCCGCCCCCGCCAGCGTCAACAAGGACAATGAAAGCGCCGTGCGGAAGACAATGTACGGACACTTGCAGGAGCTACTTGCTTCGAAGAAGACGTAAAAAGGAGAAAGTGTTCAATCCCGACGATATCGTACGTTTCCACGGAGAAACTTCCTTTCAGAAAAGGATATCTACCTCAATGGTCGGAAGAATTGTTCATCGTATCCGAACGAATCGATAGAAGAATATCCGTTTACGTATTGAAAGACTTCAACGAGGAAGAAATCGAAGGTACATTTTATGGTTGGGAGATTCAAAAAGTAAACAAAGCCAAGGGCGATTTATTCCAGGTGGAGAAAGTTATCAGAAAGAGAAGACGGAACGGAACGACCGAATACTTCGTCAAATGGTTAGGCTGGCCTGATAAATTTAACAGTTGGGTTGTGGATCTTCAGGGTATTGAATAATACATTTCATCATGAGAACATGGCGGTTGACGAGTAACAGCAGCTTCGACTATTACCCCTCCAACACTCTCAGCGATTTTACCACCAAACTATTCAAACCCATCGATCTATCCGGCGAATGGGAAGTAGCTTTGACGGAAATTAGCTTCCTACTACAACATCACGGAACCTTTCAACGAAATCTTCTACAGCGGGGATGGGTCGGAATTAAACTCGGACACGATACGGGTGCCGCCGGGTTATTACACCGATCTGGAAGAGTTGTCCTTAACCGTGCACGAACTTTTAAATTCGCTCGGAAAATCCAACATTAAACTGGTTTTGGACAAGAACACTCAAAAGGTCAGCGTCAAACTTAAAAACGATGCCTTCATACAATTTCACCCGGAACTCGCTGCCATGCTAGGATTCGTGGAGAAGGGTAACGGTTTACTATCATTTCGTCTCCTACGTACTCACGAGGCCAATCTACCGATCGATTAAAACGCCGGTATGTACTCCCTCTACCTGTACACGGACATCATCGAAGACCAGATCATTGGCGACGCGTTCGTGCCTCTTCTGCGCATCGTTCACATGGATAAAAAAGGCTCCGGAGACGTTGTCACGCGGACCTATCAATCCTCGCGTTTCGTAAAAATTCGAATGAAACATTTCGATACTATTATTGTACGTATTAGACGAGATATATCGATACAGGTGAGAAGATCCGATTTCAACGCGGAAAGATCGTCGCCAAACTTTGTTTCAGACCCATCAAGATTAAATACTTTAAAAGGTAACGCTGACATGGTGGGCAGACAGTACGGTGGTTACGTTCGGGGAGGGAGCGAAATTCCGGTGTTTAGGGGTTCCAGGATGCAAAGAGGAAGCATCCTTTCCGGTATGTTCCGTACGGCTATTCCTTTCCTGAAGAGCGGGGCCAAAGCGTTGGGAAAAGAAGCCCTACGTACTAGCGTGAACATCGGTCAAGACGTATTGAGAGGACAGAATTTAAAAAACGCGGCTCGTCGTCGAGGTCTAGAAACGGGGAAGAAAATCGACAGGAAGAAGCCCCGGAAGAAGCCAAAAGGTACAAAACGCAAGCGGAACGGAAAATCGGTCATTTTCTCGCGAGGCGGGACCGCGAAAAGATCTAAAAGAACTCCGGATATCTTCGATCGTTAATCAACATGTCAGTCGCTAATCATCACTCTTGCCCCTGTTCCAAATCCGAAACGGACCTCTTCAGTGTGCCACCCACATTGAGTAGTCAGTTTGTAGAATTTAAGCCCCTCAATGCCGTGACCGGCGACGGGCCCCTGGAATTTACGGTACCCGGATCCACAGACAACTACTTGGATCTCTTCCAGACTCATCTGTACTTGCGAGTGAAAATCGTCAATCCAGATGGAACCAACCTACCCGCCAATGCCTTGTGCGGACCCGCCAACCTTTTTGTTCAATCAAGTGGACGCACTAGCACTCTGACTATACTATATAGATCATCGATTGATATTTGAATCCGTGAAAAGGCTTGAAAACGGTGGAGTTTCGTAAAATTCTTAACTTCAAGAACGGTATGGTCAACTTTGTCAAAATTCAGCTGATTTATTCCTCAACCACACCAAGTATTTAGTTATGTTTAGTTGTGGCGTTAAAATACCCAAACAATTACGTTTCCGACGATACAGTTCTTTCAGGGACACACTGTAGCAGACAAAGAGAAATGCATTTGAACCAAAAACGTGTCATTTAGCCTAAAATTAGGTTTTTGTAGGATAACTCAATAACTATAGGTTGTAGATAGCACAAACTATTACATTTTCAATTTTTTTAACCCATGTGTGACCTTTTGTGACCTCTAGTGTAAAACGTACACTATAATATGAGTCCACTACCCCCTAGCAGTGATCTAATTTATATCAAGGTAACAATTATTGGTATAGACATGGGTGTTGAACTCGACCATTTTTCAAAACCCCTTGCTCCTAGACTAAATGCATCACGGGTGAAGATGCAATGCATCATAGGAGATATAATGAAAGACAGAGATAAAAAGACTAAATCGCTTCTGCTGTCACTGTCAATCAAATTTTCTACGATCCTTGATTGGTTAATAGCGCGTAAAAGGAAGGCCGATTTATCTGGTGCCGATCGGAGAAAAGGAACAGCAGAAAATGGCGAAAAATTACGTACTTTTAGGGTACATGCCACAAAATAGCTTTCCATAGACTTTACGTGCAAAATAGGGTCACGTTAAAGGCTATAAGTCGAGTTACGTCTTACTTTGAAATATATATTTAATTATTTGATATCATCTTAATCAGAACAAAATTCTGCATAACATATCTGAAAATGACACCATATTTTAGGTCTACTTTTTTATTTAAATAGCGCTATATAAAAAAGCTCGATTTTCCCGTGTTTACGTCCGACTGCTAACCGCGTTTTGACCTCGTGTGTTCATGCGTTCATCATCGTAAACATCACTCAAATTTTCGCGTTTTCTGTTCAAATTAGTAGAGATCGCATTCACAAGTTCTAGCAAAACACGATTTGCAACACTAAAATTGTTAATATTGTACCGATTTTGCACAATTTTTATGCAAAGTTGGGACTATAGTCGTGATAAACTTTTACCGGAAACCGCTTCACAGGCGGATTTAGTGGTATGAACCATTTACAAGGCAAAAACGACTTTTCTAGGCATTGTTGACATGGTGCCTTTGGGAAAGAAAGTTTCCTACTTTTGAGATGGTTTGTATGTTTGAAGGTGCAAAATTAACAATAAGGCACCTGGGGGCACTTCATTTGAAATTGATATAGGTGTAGGGCTGGCACTTTCGCAGTAAGGGGCATTCGGTGAGAGCAAAATGTAAAAAATATGGGGTCAATGGGTGAGAGCATGATTTTTGGCATTCGGTGAGAGCAAAATGTAAAAAATATGGGGTCATTGGGTGAGAACATGACCTTTTTTTAATGAAATCTTTGGGTGAGAACCTCGGAAATCGAATTTCTAATTCTAAACGGCTTCAAATTTCTTTATTTTTTTTTTTTTAAGTAACAAAATCAGTGACAAATGAATGTTGCTGTTCAAATTGAACTTGCAAGGGTCTTTGGGTGACAGATCAAATGGAAAAATAGGGGGTCTTCGGGTGACAGAGCATGTGTTCGTAAAAAAATATGGGGTCTTTGGGTGACAGCGATGCTGAATAAGGGGATCGTAACAGCCCTACATACGCGTCACCTCCACAAAGTTGGAGTGCCCCCGGGGGTTATACCGCCGCGTTCAGAAAGTCATCATCACGACACTTCTAAACAAACCGTGCTCGAGTTTGATTGACAGATGACGTTACGGCGGGCCCCTTATTTGGCTTGACTTTGCAAAATGCTTCTAATTTCGATCTTGCTAGATTTACTTCGCAACTGTTTTGCTTAAAACTATGCTAAAAACTTAACCTAGCTTAGAAATAAAAAAAAAATACAAATAGCTTGGTTTTGATTTTATTATTGTTTAGAAAGATGCACGGGATGAAATCTTGTGCGAATAGGCCCGTTATCGTTTGTTTAAAATACAAAATTAATGGACTCATAAATAAAAATTCCTTTAAAACGGAACAGGGCGAACAAATGAGGAAGTGTCAAGATAAAGGTGTAGTAAGGAATCAAATTTGATTAAAAAATGAATAGGTTCTTGTCAATTATTAAAGTTTAAGCTACTTAGAACATAATTTGCACTTGAATGAAAACATCCATTAGTTCATTCTGTTGAATGCCGATAGTGAGTCTCCCCCATATTTCTACTTTTCATGTTGCTCCGGTTATTCGTTAACGAAAGTATTTATACCTAAAAATAATTTCATGCTGACATCTACAAAATTTATTTATCAGTTGAACAAGTTCACCCTCTGCATAAAATTCTTTCATTTTGAACATGTTGAATGCCAATAATGTACCTCTCCATGCATTGTATTTCTACTTTTTATGTCACTCTGGTTATTAAAACTAGGCTAGTACTTTATTTTCCGTCTTAGAGATGTGGCGATCAACTATTAACTCAAAATCAAAATGAAAATAAAATCTTCTGAAAGTAATAAAATATCTATATTATAAAGAGTATACTATTAATGAAAAAGTTAGGCCTAAAACGAATTAGACCTATAACAAATCAAACTCAAATAATTTATTTTCAAATTACATACCTTAAAATCTTCTGAAAGACAAACGGTTTTGTCTCAGCCATTTATTAATTTCTAGAATATGCCGCAAATACCACCTTAAGATCTATGCATGACGACATCATAATTCATCTCTATTAGATTTTCAGTGTATAAGCAAGTAGAAGTAATATCATCACTACAATATGCCCCCAAAACAGAACTCCACCACCCCACATAATCGCAAATTGACACGACAGCTTCATTCCAATTCAAATTTAATATTTCATCCAAAACGGTCCTGTGATACACTTTCCCCAATCAAACACATTTGCATTTGATCATCTTCTACTCTTCCCTGAGTAGATCATTATAATATCAAATCTAAACACCATGCCATGGAATTCACCATATCACGTCCGAACTCACATGCACATTGGGCGCCCCATTCTTTTTTTAAAGGAATTTTTATTTATTGTCATTGCATGTAGTAGGCCTATTTAATTATTTTACTGCTAGCAACATATGGCATTTATTGAACATTGACTTCAACGTATACAGCTGTATACCACCATACCAGGTTCAACCAAGTTAGCAGATAAAGGGCAACCAGTTATTGACTTTTCTCCTGGTAATTGGTCAATAAGCAAACACTCATGGTCTGCATGAGCAAATAAGTCCAAGCGATTTGTATTGCACAGGGCTCAGTGCTAAAGTAAATATATTTTCTCTTTATCCTCGCCAAGTTTCCCCATTTAAGGGATGGGGTATGAACGTTTGGACAGTACTTATTGTGGGACATTAGAGCACATCAGACATGTTGAATTGCATTCTAAATACGAAGAATGTCCTTTTGATATAAAATAATTTTGATTTTTTGAAATTCGCCAATGATGATTTTTACTTAAAGTGTATGTAGGTGGGATGAAAAAAGCCGACGATCAATTGAAAATTTTGACCTTTCGTATTGAAGATATGGATCTCTTTCCCAAAACACAAAAAATTAGGTCATTTTGGGAAAAAAATCCATATTTTCAATATGATAGGTAAAAAAATTTCAATTGATCGGCTTTTCCTCCCAGCTACATACACTTTAAGAATATGTCATTAGATTTATAACATTTACTTCGAGGACTGTTATATATCAAAAATATGAAAAATATCAAATTTTAATAATTTGTCATAAAATTTGTAGGCCTATTACATCGTGATTTCAAAAAATGAAAATTATTTGATATCAGAAAGACATTCTTCGTATTAGGAATGCAATTCTATATGTCTGATATGTGCTCTCATGTCCCCCCCCCCCCCCCCAAAAAAAATACTATCGAAACGCCCATTCTAGATCCCTTAAGTACTCAAGGTTGTGTTTGTATAAATGATTCAGTTATATAAACACAGCCTCGTGAAAAGGTCATGTTGACATAAATTAATTGACTGTGTGGTTCATGGGTTAAAGTATCATTATCAGATTCTATACGCTATAGTTAACAACAAGCACATGCAAGCAAGTATTTTGCCAGTATCAATAAAACTATAATGAGGCTATTATTATGTAGCCCAACTGTACGTACAATCTGGCAATACCGCTCAGTCTTAGAGAAATGAGAAATATCTGTTGCAATTTTCTGATTTGCATAAAAGTAATGCTAGTTCATGGAAGTTGTAAAACAATTATTTCGTTTAATACAAACATATTCCTTGGTAAGACAACTTTATAGCACTGTTTGAATATCAACATGAAGTAGTAATGACAAATTTAAATGGACACTATCGCCTCTGTAGTTTCCTGATTACATAGACAGCACGAATATTTCATTTTTATTCTGAAACGCCGTGAAGAAGTAAGTAGTACAAAACCCAGCGCAATATGGGTCGAAAATCGCTTCGCGATTTTCGCCCAAAAACACCAAATAAACGCAGACCCTTGTATTGCTTAAACCAGTTTAGAACCCGATATACGGTGACATTTGTTTACTAACTACCGGTATACTATAACATCAATAACGAAGTAGTAAAACGCCTCTTAAACCAATAATGGTGACCTTCGTTTGTTAATTACCATGATAAAATCCTTATAGTGGTTATTGCCAAACTTGCAATATGGTGGCACAATTGGGCGACAAACTGTATGCAAACAATACTACATACCGTATACATGTTTTCCATTTATTTAAAAACACTGAAGACCAAAACCGATGTAAATGCCATCGAAATTGCGTATGTGTTTATTGAGTTGTAATCAAGATGATTTGCTATCGTAATTCATGTACTGATGCGGGAATGGATCTAATTATTTTATGGCAATAAGCGTTTTGTTATGTTCGTAGACATTTGGCACGAATCCATGTGAACTTCACATGACACAAATAATCTCTAAATTGAAGATGGAGCATCTAAGCCAATTGGCATATAAACGCTTTACACTTTACAAAATTTATACTTCGATTGCAAATAGGCTTCGTAAGTATAGGTAGCATGTAGTTTTATTTTGGTGATGAAACTGTAATAATGTAGGCTAATCCTTGTCGTTCTTAATTTCGCACTAAATTTCACCTATTCACATTGTATAAACAATGAAACTTAACATAATAGAAACGTCATAAGTTCAACTCACATTTTTATACATATCTTCAGTGTTTGTATGCGACAAAACGTTAACATCCTATTAATATGAAAACATTACAAACATAGAAACATTTTAAATGTAAATGGTTCATCATTTATGTACATTGTATACCTATAACTATGTTTATGTTAACAAATGCAGGTACTGTAAGTGTCTTGTATTCTTTAAAACTTTTACAAACTATATTTCAACGTTCAGTATATAAATGTACATCCTAAAAATTGTTCTGGATTCCACATATCCAAATTTGGCTCCTTCCATAAATCATGTTAATAATAATAATAAAGACAGATTTAATATAGCGCCTAATGCAAATGCTTCTAGGCGCTTTACACAACCAGAAAACAGATTAAAATATCTTAGGGCGTGTTCACACTATGCCTGTTTTGCCCTGGGTCCCGGGTACAACCCGGATTAAACCAGGGTTGGTTATAAGTGTGAACAGGAAAAAATCTCAAAAAAATCGACCCGGGTCAATTTTTTTCAACCTAGGAAAGAGTAGGTTAAAACCCGGGTCAAACCCGGGTATGACCCGGGTCAATTGTAGTGTGAACAGAAATTCACTGTTTGACCCGCATTACTAGAAGTAAACGCAATCATTATCACCCCCATTTCTGTCTGCACTGGGAAAAGAATGATTCAGTTCTTTGGCAATAAAATCAATAAACATCTATTCATGAGATAAGAAAGTTATTTTCATGCAAACAAATTACTAGTATTATCGAATCAAGAAGTAACAATTATTTTTGTGAGTTTTTAACCCAAAACAGCTACAAGAAGCAACTTGATAAATTACGTAAGGTGGAATTAGAAAATAAAATTTAAAAAATTAGCATAATTAGGCCGGGAGCCTGCTGTGTACCGGTAATAGTCAATGACAGAATATCTGATATGTATACGCCTGCATCATCAGTAGGCTTAGGTAAAATAATCAACCCGGGTCAATTTTCTTCATGAGTGTGGCTATAGTGTGAACAGAAATTTTTTGAACCCGGGACCCGGGTACAACCCGGATTAACTCAGGTCCCGGGTAAATAATTCATATGTGAACATGACCTTAAGCTACAAACAAAGAAAATTTAAGGGCTTAACAAAACATTTTTTTTTCTTTTGAAATAATAAACAAAATTTTATACAGAACAATTATATATATAAACAAAATGAAAATGTCATAATCCACGCCGCTTCACATGAGCCAAAAAGCAAACGAGGAGGCACGACAAAAGGCACATATGAAGCGACGAGGAGAATGAGTTTAAAACATCATAATTCATAATATCAATAAGCACATACATGTAATAAGCAAATATAAATGTAAATATACACAGAGTTTAAAATAGAAATGCACTACAACCCAAAAAACAGCATTTCGAGCACACCACCGCATAAAACAATCAAAAAGCTGTGACCGGCACAGACGAAAACATGGCATCAAAGGTGATGCATGTTACTCATGCATCACCTTTGAATTACAGAACAACGAATCCATGCCCATACCTATTGAGACCAACATATTCATTAAGATAACAATGCATCGAAATACTGTTGCTATTACTAAACCATTCAACCCCTAATTCACTAGTTCAAAAATAATACATGCATTATGAAATTTGCTGTCAAATATACTAATAAATAAGTCTGTGCACATGCATGTATCCCATTTTCAATTCTATAAACCTGAATTCACATGTATGTGACGTTTTCAATTAGGCATAAATAACGTATTAACTATGTACAATGTTTACACATTCTATTTTTAATAAATATTGTTCAACAAGGATACCTCAACTACTACTTTGTATTTATTTCATATATGTTTCAGTAATTTCTAACCAATATATGTACGTACTCCAAACATTCCTTTCACCGAGTATAGCTACTTAAACCAGGCTATTATTCAACCCGTCTGAATGATTATAGCAACTTAAATATATCTATATACATCTTTAAATAATAATAAATAAATTTTGGATTTATAAAGCGCCTTTCTCCAGATCTTAGAGGACTCAAAGCGCTGTAATTTCGCTGCAATGGTGAATCATCACAATCAGATCGCATCAACTAGGTTGCTGCCGAACGGCGCACACCTATCCGCATTTAGATTGTAACATCCACCAATTATCTGTGCAGCTCCCCAAATTCCATTGGGTGAAGGAAGTTTTGATAACCAAACAACTAATCACCGATTTTTTGCGATACAGGGGAAACCGGAGATCCCGGAGAAAACCTGCGAGAGCGAGCATGGAATCGGGATAAACCAAGTGCACATGAGTCCTTGGGCCGCGCCGGGGCTTGAACCCGGGACCTCAGTGGAGCAAAGCGGGGGAATTACCGCTGCGCTAACTCGCCCTCCCGAGTATTTTATACCATATATATTAAGTATTATTTCTCAGGTAAACAAACTTTGGCATTAAAAGTGCTCAAATCCATTACAAGTGAGCGTAGAAACAAATTCAAAGTATAGACAAGGGGGTGACACTAAATTCACGGTTGTTCTATTGGCAACGCAAAACGTATGACAAATTCCGCTGGTTTACTATTTAGAAAGTGAGGCCAGTTATCGATCCGTTATGAATAATTCATGTTCGACCCCTTGGTTCATGTTAATTGATATTGGCAAATAACAACGTTGTTAGTTTTGCGAACTTTGCCTGTTCAATGAGAGTATAGCGCGCCCCAATACATCTGGGCACAAACCAGGCGAAAACGATCCAGTTTAATGAAATGGCGGACGGGTATTCCCATCAGGCACCAGTGATATGTTTTTTCAAAGAAAGTCTACTAATTTGATATGAAATGACATTTTGCAATAGCAAAGTCAAAATTAGGACTTGCTGTCAATAATATGAAGGAAATATGTGACAGACGCAAGGTGTGAAATACAAGTAGTATTTGAAGTTACCATAACCTTTGATACCCGACCTGACCTTCCATCATGGCGCCTTATTCGTCTTATGTATTTCTATTATGCTCTCAAGTAAAATAAAATACCAATCTGCACTAAGCAGACAGAATGTTACTTGGCTCCCAGCATGAATTATTGATTTTATACGGAGGTAAAGAAATGCACAGTTGACTACGACTATGTGCAAGCCGTGCAACAATACTCCAAATATTTACGGTAAATCTGAATAATGGTCACATGTTGACATATCATGTGTTCGGGAAATCACGTGGCAACATTTTAAGATTTCAGACTTGTTTACTAGTTAAATTGTCATCTGTATTATTGATTATTTATCTTTGTTAATTAATATATCTTTTAAATGCTGATAAATCGTGGTTGGCTGCCCATAATGTCTGTTAAATTCAATGTTTTATGAATATAATTCTACCACGCAGAGGGGCTCACATAGCATAATTTCACACCACACGACTTAGCTAGATTTCGGAGCTCTGCATTTGAAATTCACATAAATTTCAAAGTTTATATTTAATATAATACTTATTTGTTTGTTGAACAAACTGGTACACGAAATATACTAGCTTATTACCTATACAGAAAGGGGATTTATACACATTCACTCAGCAATTTGACATGCCTGGCGCATCGAGCCATTCTCTGTCTGCATAACATGACTACCGCCCTCTATAAGCCTGGGCACAAATGTAAATAACAATACGCTATTTACATATCAATGCGGCCTCATGCTAATTTCTAGTGCCGCTTCCAGGTATTGTTCTATGGTATAGACCTCTGTGAAAGGCAACCGTTACTAATAGTTACACGGCCTACCCTCACTTACGATCATTGTGTATACCGATCATCAGACGGATAATTTGTCATGGTTTCAACCTAACAGAAATGCTTTACATGTATATGCATTCTGTGATGTCAAAATCATGATACCAATTATGTACAAATTTACAACTTATATATTTTTGCACAAACATATTTCAAGTTAATATAAACCTTTCACTAAAGTCTTTCATGTTTATAAACGATACGCAAAGGTTAACATTACCATTTCAATGTAAAGAATAAGTCGACGTTATAAAAATTGCATCATGGGAAGGCAAAATTTTGAAAGACAAAGATAACAAAGACTAGTTCGAGTCTGAAATTCTGACAACTAACCAGAAAATGATTGGTCTGCGCAGGTCGGCAACCAATCATGGCGCGTCTTTGCCCTGACATCAGACGCGATTTAGTCTTTTTATCTCTGTCTTTCATTATAGAGATAGTCATTGGATACATCACGGGTAGGCAATATTTTCTACTGTGATCTACTCAAGGTGACATGTATCACACTAAAGTGAGAAAAGTTGGCAATCCCGAGGCAGGCAAACTACATAAGTTGCCAGAATAACCTTAAACTTTCTGTTTCTTCTCATTCACATCCACTTTGATGCTCTGGGTGCGGGCTATAGGCTTCAATATAAAAAGTTCCGAGATATTTTCTCAAAATATCAAGAGCTATCTCAAGAACCACTGAACCGATACTAGGCTTGTTTGTACTCATTATAATGCATTTTCATGCTGATTCCAAATATGGTCATGAAAATGTACAATTCTGTTGTCGACACCCGCGTGGAGAGAGTTAAATTTTCTCTTTCTTCTCTTCCATTTCATATCCCGAATTGCTTCTTGGTTTGCCACGGAATAAATCTACCACTTCTTCAAACGTTTTTCCTTTTGTCTCAGGGACGAAAAAGACAATGAAGACGGCGGTTATTAAACAACAAACCATGAATACTAAGAAAGTGTAGGCATCGATGCTTTCCTGAAAGGGAACAAATGAAAAAAAGTACATTGACTTGTAAATAAGGTACAACTCTAGAAAACATTAAAAATTTCACAGAGTTGCATGCGTCAGACTGCAGCAGTCATTTTCATGCGTTTTCCTCATTATTTTCATATTTGTAAAGAGGTTCGAGTCTCTGACGTTCCGAATTGCATTAACAATGCGTTTTGTGACAATTTGTTGATCGGTCAGTTAGTATCGGAAGTTTATTGATTCAAGTGCTTTTCCGCCCAATTGGACGATTTATGCTAAATGCAGAGTAAAACTGCTCAAATATTTGGTCTTGCAGGGGCCTTTTATGAGTTGCTAAAATTAAGCTATTTGAGTCATTCACCGTGACCTGACAGGCCAAAAACCTTGGTACATGAAACACTGATTTTGGATGGAAGGGCATAACATGCTCAATTTGAGGATATTGATGGATGTGTTGATACTACACTTTATTCCGTACAGTACGCGTATTGTTATAGAGGGCATACTAATATACAAAAAGTTCGGAACAGTAACCTCAGATCGTGCACTGTCTATGGGAGAGATTAAGACAAACTTGGAATTATACACTGACGTAACATTTTAATATAGAGCTCCATCGATTATTTCCTAACAGTATGCAGATATATTGGCATAATGCATAGTCACTTACTTGTATAAACGAAAATGTGATTCCAACTACAAAATTAGCAAACCAGTTTGTCTGCACTGAGATGCTCATAGCCGCTGGCCTAGGAGCTTGGGCCCACAACTCCGGGACTATCACGAATGGCACAGGTCCTGGGGAAAAGAAAAGGAGCAAAACAATATGTATTATACCTAAATGAACTAGTTTTCAAAATCTAGCTGCTCGTCTTGTTTCTTTGAATCCTTGCATGAATCAGATAACTCCAATTGTTGCTTGAATCGATTCATTGGCTGCCTATTAAAATCTTGTACGACTACTATATAGTTGTTGCTGTTAACTAAACTGGCCTCAAAAAGAAACTTATAATTTTTCACAAGGTCATATCTTAAAATCTTCTCCATAAAAATGAATACAAATTGCACACAGGATTACTTCAATACTCTACTCTAAACACATGTCAGTAACCAAGCAGTTGTCCAACTGACACAACAGCAAAATGCACTGACATGGAACACCTTCCTGGACCAAAATTCACATCCCAACAGATTTCTTTTGTTGGGTTCCGATTATTCGCCTGTACATGAACAAAAAATACACACAGGATAACTTCAATACTCTATTCTAAACACATGTCAGTAACCAAGCAGTTGTTCAACTGACACAACAGTAAAGTGCACTGACACGGAACAGCTTCCGGGACCACATTTACAGGCGAATAATTGGAACCCAACAAAGGAAATCTGTTGGGATGTGAATTTTGGTCCAGAAAGGTGCTGTGGGTTGCCCATGCCTGGCCTAGATCTATTATGTGACGTGTCATGTCAAAAAGAGACACTTTTGAGCAGGGTATCAATTTTGAGGTTTTTACATATCGTAAATATAGAGATATTTTGCTCTACAACGCCGTTTTCCCCAATGAAATCGGACATTCCTAAGCGAGGATATTGAGTTCGTAAGTTATGGTATTATAAAATTGAAAATTGAGATATTCGACCTTTACAAATATTATTGACAATGTTGAAAATAGGAATTACCTTGAAAAATGTCTTAAAAATACAAGATGCCAGGTCTGAAACTATCAGACCATATTTTAAACATTAATAACATCACAAATTCGCAACAACTTAAAAACCCAAATTTTTGGCTATTTCTTCATTTACGATCCTACCCAAAAGTGTCTCCTTTTGACATGACACGTCACATAATTTATTATCATCAATAAAGGATTTAAGTTTTGGGTATTTTTGCATGTGTATTTGCAAATGTGGGCTTTAATATGCTGTGAGTTTTTTTTAATATTTCATATTTGATGTTTGACTACTAAAAAGCTGTGCAACCCAACTGTTCAAAATTCCAGTTGAAATCAATACACCCCCTATGATATGGCAGACATGACTTATAATCTTCCACACAGGTAGTATGAATTTCAAATGGGGTACACCCCCTGTGTGGCAGATTAAGAGGGTGTATGGATTTCAACTGGAATTGTCCAATGTGGAGTCGCTGGGGTTTCAAATATCATACATAGATTTAAAGGCCAGTCATGTCACAGAATGACCGGTTCCTCGAGGAAAAACTGTCACAAACATTAATAAACATTAAATTTGCCTGTCGGTCAACATCAACATTGACCAACAGCGGGCGCCATTCTATCCTTACCTGGTCCAATGGCAAATGCAATAATGTAGAGGAAAATGAAAGCCATACTAAGCCACTTCAACCAGTCAACAGTTTCCTGATCAATAGAAATAATAATATTGAAAAAATGTGTGCACCAAATTTCAATTTATAAAATGTGTTCTCACCCAGGGATCACATAATGGTATTATTTTTGCCATATAAGGCATATTAACCCTATGGGCGCTTTCTTACAGAGCCACTGATTGGTTAAGTACATGATATGACATCTGAGTAACCAATCAAAATAGAGCTCTTAGCATTCTAAGCTTAATACCCTCCAACCCTATTGACTATATTTTTACTATATCTCTGATAGAAGGCTTGTATCGTTATGAATTCGGCAGAGTGACGAATCGAGAATTTTGAGCAAATTGAGTTTTTGTATGCTTATGATTATGTTTCAGGTTATCTTTTATTTCCACCAAATATTAATGGTAAATCTTACTCACCGACGTAGTTATTGAAATTTTGATTTGGACGAATCGCGCCTAAGTGCGATAAATTAATTCGGCAGAGAGACGAATCGTATACTTAGCTGTACAAATCATGTTGATCTATAGTATTGTATAGCGGGAAACCCCGACTTTTCTATATTACATGTCCTATACAAATATATTTGATACCAACGTATAGCTGTAGGTATCTTCTATCCAGTGATACCAAAATAAAGTACAAACATTCCCCACATGATGTTGCTGTGGTTTAATAATATCGTGATGAATTCGGCAGAGTGACGAATCAAGAATTTAGAGCAAATTGAGTTTTTGTATGCTTATGATCATGTTTCAGGTTATCTTTTATTTCCACCAAAAACAAACATTCTCCACATGATATTGCTGTGGTTTAATAATATGAGTGCACCTCCGTGAAATTGGAAAATCCCGGAAAATCATACGCAAAATATAGGCCAATATTGTTTTTTCTGCTTTAAAATCCTCTAGTTTTTGTTAAATGTTACAGGGATGACTATTTATAACTTATATAGCAAGTTAGTCTACATATCCTTAGGACAACCAGTAATTTCTACACAAAAGCCCCAAATCAAGAATGCGTGCTATGCCCGGGTGCTATGGTTTACACGTAGTTGAATGCGTATTCGACCTCTCTATGCGCAGTGGTAGAGACATTTTGGATACAGCATAAAGCCGAATAGCTGTTAAAATTCTGTGGTTTTGAGGGATATATCGATTGTTTCAGAACATGCAAGTATTGCCAATATTTTATGTACGTTCACTTCTATAATATATATACATTTCAAATGAGTGGTCACGAATGGTCTAAATTTTTAGAAGGACCAATGGAATGGTACCAAAATTTTCAAACGCCGTTTACTCAGAACAGCAATTTTGCGTATTCGGCACTCTGCCGTGTTCATAACGAATTATAATGTATTGAACCAATACATTATATAGCCCTGTTTGAAACCAATCAAAATAGTTCTTAGTGGCCAATACTTTGGCTGGTATGTACGGTCCCCTTGTGTGTATTAAAATAATAACTGCCTACTTTTCTTTTTCTATTAGTCTAATGGGAGAAGAAAGAAGTGACAGCAGGTAATGATCCCCGGTAATGATCTGATCAGAAGAGAATACTACGACCCTCACTGAGTCTTTTTAGCTGAAGTATTGTTCAATTCTAGCCAAATACATGCCATTAATTGTTGATTTCCATAATAGTATTATGGGATTTCCTTGTTTTATTCTTTAGCTTATTCTTTGCTATCTCACCTGTAGAGTTAATGTAACGGTGAGACATCCATGGAACACAGCCATGAGGAAGTACGGGTATAGCAACAGAAAACGACGTCCAGCCCGCTCAATGACCGCCACCTGTGTGTGAAAAGTGTAGGAGAAAGTTGGTTACTGAAAATGGTATATGAGGGCGCCATTACCTAAAAAACTAGCATTCCATTGAATGGTAAAGAACCGGTAATGAATGCCTAAATGGTGAATACCTCCAATACTATATACCTCCAATACTATAACATTGAGTTAATAGACGGTTGTTAGCACTAAACCGCCTATTGCTAGCCCTCAACCGCCTATTAGTGGTTCATAAGCCCTCCTCAGAGGCAAAATATGTAAATGAGCTAAGCACTCGAACCACAAAGGAGGCATTCGAACCACCTAGGAAGCATTCGAACCACCTGGGAAGCATTCCAACCGCCTAGGAAGCATAACAACCGCCTCAGAAGTATTCCAACCGCCTACAAGTTAGCACACGACCACCGTTTCTTTAATTCTCAACCGATTTCAACAAATTAGGTCTTAAATAAGAGCTGAAGGGTACACCGTACAGGTATTTGCTGCTGGTTTTCATTTTCGTCTTTGTTATTACATTTACGGGGTGAACATAACTGGTACCTAATTCTTTTGCCGTCTGACCCCAATAATGTTTATACAAGGGTTAGCAACTGGACTAATGATATACTTGACAGAACAGCACTTCCCTGTTCAGTTCAATAGTCCCGTTTTGCCCTAGTATCTGATTTTGTGGTCGGCAACCTAAGCATGTATGCTCGCGTAATGCCAGGCAAACATCAATGGGTTAGTCCAGTTGAAATTCATACACCATCTATGGAAGACCCGGTCTATGTCTACATCATAGGATTAAGACGACTACCTTAGAGCAGGGCTGTCAACTCTCACGCATTGGCCGTGAGTCTCACGCATTGGGTCACTTTCTCACGGTCTCACGCCAAGGTAGTATCTCACGCCTAGGTAGTAAATCTCACGCAAAAAGCTGGAAAATGAGTAAAATCTCACGCATCGTCATGAATAATTTGTTGCTCCTCCCCCACCCCCTTTTCACATTCCCGAGCGCCGTGGCTCAAATATTCATGGTACAAAATGAACATTGGAGTCGACAAATCCCGGTACGCCTCTGTCTCACGCCAAGCAATTCCAAAAAGTTGACAGCCCTGCCTTAGAGTCGTAGATTTACGTGTTCATAGCATCCGCTACCTGCACAGCCAGTGTAGTCAGGGTGTAGCCAAACGTATCCCCAGGTGACCGCGATCACATCCTCATGGTTTTGCACAATGGCACAGCAGCCGCAGTGTAGAGTGCCCGGGCGGGGGGAGGGTCACTCCCATCGTGGCCTGTACACCATCCGCGATACTTTTGAAAAGCACCCTAAACAAGGATTTAACCCTTGGCTAAAACGATACCCTAAACAGGTAACACGTGCCTGATTTCACAACCTAAATAGGGATTTTATTGCATCAAATTTCATACCCTAAATTTTTTTATATTTCAATGTACCCTAAATTTCATTTCCGTGTATTAGCAATTGTAATTTTGCTAGCCTTTTTGCCATTTTTTCATGTTTTTGACACCCTAAACACGTTACGCGCGTATCGTGCCTACCCACGAAAAACTACCCTTTTTACGCGCTTTTATTATCGCGGATGGTGTACAGGCCACAATGGGAGTGACCCCCTCGGGTACAGTGAGGTTGATACAGGCTGTTGTAGCATAACCCACTGCATCCTATTACCTTCCAACTGAAGGTGTGCCACACCAAATTAAGAGCGCACCACGTTGATTGCACCTATAGGGCTATTCCAGAAAATTTCTACATACCCCCAAAGATGACATTGGTATTTCCCACACCTTTCCCCTCAATATTGCTTGGGGTTCCCATTATGAAATGTCAAAAGAACATCCCATTTCCAGTCCAGATGTACATGGGAATGTAAGCAATTGGGAATTCATATAGCTTTTTGTTGTATGCATATAAATCCCAATTTCCAAATGTACACCCTAAAGGTTTGGCTGGGAAATCCAACTGTTATGTTATGGGTAGCGCTAGAAATTGCATATAATTTTGCAAAATCAATCACAGAAAATCCCACTTTAAAAAAAATTAAACTTTGTAATCTTTTGGGTGTGTACGGAAAATTTCTGAACCCTCCCACCACCCCTAGTGGTACATCATACCAAATTAAAAGCTTACCGAGACTAGAGTCATGATGACGTTGATTGCACCAGTTCCTACTGTAGCAAAGGCAACTTGATCGGGTGTCATACCAGCCTGTTTATAGATACTATCTAAGTAGAAAAATATCTGTACAGAGAGAAAAACCCACATATTTGTTGAGTCGTCTATGAATACCGTAAACGTTTGTCTAATGGCGCACATGGGCTCCTTTGCCTTGGGGTAAATTTCATGTACAAATAGAGAGTTCCCTCCTCTAAAATTCTCAACAAGAATTAAGGGTACATGCCCTTATTTGCTGGTGGGATTTTTATTGGAGGGCACTTATAGTTTGTGTCTAAAATTCCAGTTTGTCAAGGGAACCTATAGCGTCATTAGGCGAACGTTTACGGTATATGATGTCTGTGAGAATATAGGTGAAGTCCCTCTAAACTACTGGGGGCAGTGTAGCAAAGATTTTTCAAACGGGGTAAAGGCAACTTTCAAGGGAGATAAGATTTGACAAAAAAGTCTATGGAGGATGGGATGTAATGGGCAAGGGTCACTGGAAAGGTCTATCAAAGGGGGCGCAATAGCACTTAGAGGGCCAAAAAGGAATTTACTTGAAACGTGCTTCATCAAGTTCATGGAGGACTATTCACACCATCCATCAGAAGCGTTGGTTATTATAAAGATATATTACATGCATGTCAAACTTGAAATAAATCTTCATCGCAGTTAATACTTTGAGCATTTTCTTGGCACTTTATTATGATATTGCAGGGGTTTTGAGGGTCAAGATTTACCATTTTAATTTGAATTGACATTTTTTAATTTTGAGTGGAACTGAGTGACATCTGTATTTAAGGAGTAGGTTGATGCACACACTAGGATCTCAAACATGACAATCTCTAGAATACAGCTCTGGCACTTTTTAGTTTAAAATGGCCAAATATGGGGTTAATTTTGGTCAGAAACCCATATACAGGCGTCAACATTGGGGGATGATTGTATGGACCATCCCCCTATCAAAATATTGGGCGATTTATCCCCACATCCCCCGGGATCTACGCATATGGTCATTAACTCATAGCATAAAATTACCGTTTGAAACTATTACTCATTACACCCAAATTGTAAAGTCTACACATTTTGTTGATACACAATATTGAATACTTAACATTAATGCACGCGGAGCGCGCAAAAGGTTTGGAATATATGCCTTCTCGTGCATCGTACGGACTTTTACCCTCAAATTTTGACTGAATTTGTTTGATCCCCCTTTTATGGACCCAAATTTTTTTTTTTTTTTTATTTTCCAATCCCCACCAAAGTATTTATGAACACTCCCCACGCTTGCTCCAATCACGCATTACGCAACGTGTTATTAGCCTAAGTTCTGCGCCCAACTGCATTCATGCAATTCTATATCAATACACGATGCAAAGTGTCATCACCCCGATATCTTCATGACAGAAATCGCCATGGTAGGTTGAATCCACAGCCACGCATGGCCATTTTGTTCCGACCTGTTTAAT
The DNA here is from genome assembly GCF_039555335.1 of Amphiura filiformis. Taxonomy (NCBI): domain Eukaryota; kingdom Metazoa; phylum Echinodermata; class Ophiuroidea; order Amphilepidida; family Amphiuridae; genus Amphiura; species Amphiura filiformis. The sequence goes on from NC_092640.1 coordinate 5,106,510, forward strand.
AGTTTTGAGACGCATAATGGGCCGAGGGACATCCGACTAAGGCTATTGACAATAGCCTGGTGACTGACCTCTGTGTGTGTAAGTGAGCATGGTATACACCATGAGGTCATCTGCTTTTAGACTGCATCCACGAGTGGCCTACGCTGCACTATAGTTCGGCACATATAAAATCAGAATTTTTGTCAGTTTTTGAGCTCAATACGCGCGGTTCTTTCTCAATACGCATGCTAACGACTATCATATCCTTTCAACACATATATTCAAGTGCAAGCAACAAAATATGGCTTCTTTAGAATATAAAAATGACGGGAGATATTCATCATTTTCTACCCCGGTATCAGGTATCCAAACATTTATCGTTTGAATATCAAATCGTGCATAGCACATTCACGTGTATCGATCCCGGGTATTGATTTTAGTGTCTCTGCTGTACAATGTAATTATTAACCAGGCTATGTCGGTGTGCGACGTATTTCTTTCGCAGCTATAAGCCAAACAAGTTAGTGCTATACTCACAGCATTAATACCAGACAATTGTTGTCCACCATGTAGCATCATACAGATTATAAGTGGCATCTTCCAGTCACGATCCTTGAGAGTAATGACTTCCCAGACTCCAATCTTTTCCAGCTTTTCATGCTCAATTGCTTCATCCTTCATCTCCTGTATCTCGTCCTCGATGTCTGCACCTGCTCCTCGAAATTTCTCTAGAGCTGAAAGTTTTTATAGGAGGAATTTTAGGCTAATTAGTCTTGATTTGCTCCACGAAATGTCACTAGAGCTGAAAGTTTTTATAGGAGGAATTTAGGATAATTAGTCTTGATTTGCTCCACGAAGTTTCTCTAGAGCTGAAAGTTTTTATAGGAGGAAATTTTGGATAATTAGTCTTGATTTGCTCCACGAAATTTCTCTAGAGCTGAAAGTTTTTATAGGAGGAAGTTTAGGATAATTAGTCTTGATTTCTTCCACAAAGTTTCTCTAGAGCTGCAAGTTTTTATAGGATCATAAAGCTGGTGTAGATCTGTGATCGCCGACTTTTTTTATTTAAAGGAAGTCTCCGGCAATCATAACATTATGCCTTATATTTAAGAAAAATCATATGGTTTTATTTCAAACAAACTCATATTGACCATAAAATTAACAGCCGGGTCTCAACACGCCGAAATTATCTAGTGCAATGACGTAGTGGATATTTATGCTCAATTGTCGTCAGCCTTTATTGTGTTACTGGGACGTCATTGCACCAGACAATTTCAGCGCCCGGGAATTTGGAATATCGCGTGTTGAGAGACGGCTGTTTTTATTCATCATTCGTTACTGGGTTTCCGCTTAGTGACCCTTCGGCCTATTATACTAAAATAATCACACATATCTTATACTTCCCTTAATGTATTTCTTCCATTTCAATTTTTGTACTGATTTGCTATCTAGTACACGATGGGTCGATAGTGACAGAAGTACCTCAATGAACAGAACACATCCAGATCGTTCAGAATATGTTTATTTCTTGACTATCGACCCATGTTTAACAAGTCTATTCTCAACATGAAAACAAAGGGAACCTGTACAAAGTAATAGGAGTGTCATTTGCTGTAATAAGGTGATGCATCATGTTGCAAAGGATTCTGGGAAAGGTAAGATATCATCTCTGGTGATTACCTACCTTCTCTTGCTTTCTCTGGTTCATTCTTATTGATAAGGAACCACCTGGGACTCTCTGGACAAAATGGCATTGTAACCAAATTGAAGACGCTGAAAACACCTGTCAGTGCAAGCACTATGGGCCACTGATCATCCTTTGGAAATATAAACAAACCAAGCACCTAGCAAACAAAAACAAGAAGGATGAGAACTATCAGTGGGCCAACATCTGATCTTGAGGAACCACATGCATCTTATTAGAAAGCAACGAAACTTTATAAAAAGAGCATTCATATTATCATAAATGTGAGTCAACAGGTTTTACTGTACGAAAGCATACCGAGCCTAATTTGTGACCGTTCACGGCGAATGAGCCGTAAATTCCTCCCCGGTCAATTTTGTTTTATTTCGTGTTTAAAAATAAACATCATAAACTTAAAAATGGTATATCATTTGACTTCAAACGATATCCAGAAGCGGGGTTATGGTTTGTTAAACTTTGCTCCTTCAACAAAATTATAGCTTTTACGTTTTTACATGTGTCTCTTTTTCCACATTGCTGGCAATAAATATCAAACAGTCATAATTGGCGGTCATTTCAAATCATCCCCAAGTCAACGAGGTTTAAGAAAGTTCTCTCATTGTTAATTGTTGGTTATGCATACCTGTACAAAATACAATGCCTGGTAACCCACCACTTGAACAGGATTTAGCAAAAGCACACAAAGACCAGAGCTATTAAAAGTTCTTTAGCCATCTAAGGTAGAAGCTTATTATCCACTTCAACAATAGGATTATTGATTAGTTTTTGACTATCAAAATGAGACAGATGTCGGACCAGCTTAAGTTACCGATGAATACGACCTTCGTACATATTTTACACCGTAACTCAGAATACAATTTAGGGAATTTACGGCTCATTTGTGCTGCCGGGTCACATTTTGGAAATTAAAACAATTATTTTTTCTTTCAGAAAACTTGCACCCGGAAATGATATTTTTTATACTTCTAAACTGTTTTAAAACAAGAATGAATCATACAGTAATGAAATATTCTAATTCAGTCTTTATTTACTATAAAGTTAATTTTGGCTATGACCTTTAATTTTCTTTTAAATCCGACCGACCGACCCCGACTTCCGCAAGATGATTGTTTTTACTTGTCTTATGTTAGTGGCACCACAATGCAGTAATTAAGCAATATAGGCCTGTACTGATAGCACTCTCAATGTGAGAGTGGACCCTGAACTGAACCTTGGGGTACACCAGCTGTACATACCTGTGAACTTAATATACCAAGTGTGGTCATCAACTGATGGAATGTTCCTATAGCACCACGGAGATTTACCGGTGATATCTCGCTGAGATACAGCGGTACTACTGTGATTGCAGTACCTGTTTATACAATGCAGAAAATAATCGTCACTGGGCAGAAAAAATCTATATCTGATATGTGCATTAGTCAACCATTCATTAGTTAACTCCATTTGAAATTCACACTCTGTGCGTGGATAGAGTGGGATAGGACCATGAAGTCCCAAATATTTCAGATTTTAGCTACATACTCCATGATTTAGGCAGACAAAAGAGTGTTTTATAAGGTAAAGATAAAGGAGACGATCCTGTATATTTATAAACAGTGATCGGAGTGGCCATCTCTCTTTCATTGGCGATTGGGCCAGACTCCTCCATGTAATGTTGCTATAGGGGGATCGCTACACCTCCTCTGCAGCGAGTCTGTTACCTGCCCAGCATTTAAGAATGCTGGTTCCCATTCACCTGGGTGGAGAAGAGTAATCGAGATAAAGATAAACTGTTTCAAGGAAACGTTTGTTAGTGAATTTTGATTATTTTATGAATAACACAAAACTTAGTGCAATCAAATCTGTCAGAGACCTTGGTGTTGATGTCACATCCAAACTTGATTGGAACGACCATATTAACAGATTGGTAAAAAAGTGCAAAAAAAAAATGGGTCTCATCATGCGCACAGTTGGTTTTAAGGCACCTGAAAAAATCACCAAAGCCCTGTATAATTCATTGATCAGGAGTGATCTTGAATTTGGTAGCTGCCTTTGGAGTGGTACATCCAGACACAATATTCAGTGTCTCGAAAGTGTTCAAAGGCGAGCTACCAAGTTCATCATGCACTATCCTGATCTGGATTATCGGGAGCGGTTGTGCTATCTGGGTATGTTACCCCTCACGCTTCGTAGAGAGCAACTTGATATTTGTTTATTTTACAAGTCCTTGTCTGACAATTACGATCTGGATGTCTACAAGTATGTCAAGTTTTACAAGTCAGAGATTGGGCAAGACCGTCCCAACACAAGATCAACATGTGACACCTTGCGCCTTAGGATCCCCTTCTGCAAAACGGAAGCTTTTAAGTCCAGTTTTTTAACCGCATTGTGCCAATTTGGAATCAGCTTCCCCTTAGTGTTAGGTCCTCTTCATCTTTTTCTGTTTTTAAAAGCAATGTGGTTAATTTTTTGCATTCTCATTTTGAGTTAAATTTTCGGCCGGCTGACATTTGTACGTGGGTTTCCGTATGCAGCTGTGCTATTTGTAGGGTGTCTTAATTAAATTTTTGATCTTGAGGTGGGATGGTCTTAGAGGTGATATGCACCTGTTCATCCCAATCCTCTACACTGGTATCTCTCCTACATGTGCTGGATCCGTGGTGCGTTTTATTCACATGTATATATATATATGTCTTTTATACTTTTACTTTGTGCAATATATTTATCCATCTTTTATCTAATTTTGTTATTTGATATTGTAACCAGTGTATGAAGCCAAATAAATAAATAAATAAATAAATAAAGTGCCTTACTCAAGGGCACATCACGATGGCGTCACTGGGGCTCGAACCCGCAACCTTCCGATTATTAATCGGAGCCCGTTCCGCTCGGCCTCCGTGTTCCCTATTATACCCTGCTATCAAAAGAAAATGGCAAACACACTTACCGGCATAAAATCCATAGATAATGCGAGCTATCATAATCATCTCATAGTTATTGGCTACAAGACTAACACCAAACATGATGGATGCTATGATTGAGAATACATTGTTTACAACTAATGTAGTCCTCCTGTAGACAAAACAGAAACATATAAAGAGGAGTTAGGCAGGCAAATGTTATACCAGAGCAATGGTTAGGGGTTGTGCAATAAATATGTGTACCCCGAGTGGTGAATTCTCAAAATGACTGCAAAAAATCGCTTGCCCCCCCCCTTTGGGCGTGCCAAAAATCTGTGCCCCCCTCTTTTGACGGGCCAAAAAACCTTTGCCCTCCCCCTTTTGACGTGCCAAAAAATCTTTGTTTCCCCCCCCCCCCTTACACATGCAAGATTTTTGGAAACCCGAATTTCAAACCTATTGTCTTATAGTGCGAGCGCAGCGTGCAGGAAATTTTGCATAGTTGAACGTGTTCCTAACGTTTTCCTACACCTTTTTATGATGTAATATAGAAACGGTGTCCAAAATATCTGTGCTAAAAATCGCTTTCCTCCTATCGACCTGCCAAAAATCACTTGACCCCCCTTTCGACCTGCCCAAAATGCTTGCCCCCCCCCCTTTTTGGCCTGCCAAAAAATCTTTGCCCCCCCCCGTATAATTCACCACCCCGGGGGTACACATAATTATTGCACCACCTCTTATAGACTGAAGTTACCACCTCTTCAGGCACTCAACGATTATAGTGAAACACATGTGTGCCCAACCGTGCCCAACCTGGGGGCACTCACACATTCAATGTCAAAATCAAATCAAATGAAAATTTGAGGGAGCACTGAACTTAATTTGGTAGGGGTGTGTGGTGCCAACTTTGGGAACTAAGAACTAACTTTTGGGCAAAAAACGGGTTTGATGAACTGAAATGTCAACATTTTTGGTGGCCTAATATTTGGCCAAATTATAGACCGTGGAGCTAAAAAAATCCAAGTTATCAAAATTTGAGCTAAAGAGATTGTTTGAGGCTCAAAGAACTGGAGCATGATCCAAATGTATGTCTAAAGGAACTGCAGGAGAGACTGAAAAAGAGACCGCACATACCTGTGCCACCTTTACACGTGAGTGCCCCCTCCGGGATAGAACTATACCTTAAAAGAGATTGCCAGAGTCATACAATGCTCCTTTAAGGGAATAATTCACTATCCCGGCCATACTAAATGTAATTACTGTAAAAAGTGCGGGTAATGTTCTCACTAGACTACCCCGTAGTCCACTTGCCCATTGTGCATACTCTGGATATTGTATTTAAGCTTAAAAATCTGATTTAATTAATGTGTGCACAATTGATAGATTTTCACATCTGATCTTTTCAGTCACCCTACTCCCTCTGTTAGCTTCCCAAGTGGACTACTGACTTTGGATTGCGGTTTACATGCTTAACACGGCTGTCTATGAGCTTCTATGGATGAGATTGTCGGAAATCTGGCCTACTAAAATTGGCCATGATGTAATGCATCTTTAAATGAATCTGGCTTGTGATTGGTCGCCCAGATCTCGTTATGGTTTAAATCCTCCGGGTACCTGTCATTACCATTAATAACTACATGGTACACAAGTATGCGGCCTTTGTGTTGTGTAATTCCATGAACGCGTCAGTGAGTGCATGAGCGCGTCTTGTATTTGCTTGCGGTTAAATTTGATTGATAAACAAGTATGATTGACAGTGTGAGTGTTAGGGACTTTGCCTGTTCAAAATCCCGTTTAAAATTGAAAGTCCATAGTCGATTTCTAACCTGGAATTTCGCGATTAATAAACTGGCAGATTCTAAAATCAGAATTGTTCAGTATTGAAGTGCCAATACAATTATGACATTATGATATGTTGCATTCAATAATATACGCCTACGTACACTTTACTTTTACTGTCACTAATATAATTATATAAACTTTTTCATAACAATTTTATACTAGTATTTTGATGTAATAAATATCAGTATAATTTCGAGTTCAACTGAATGCTTTCATCATGATTAACATTAATAACATGCTTTTATTGATCAAAAATCGACTATGGCATAGTCTATGTTCTCACATGTAAATTCGCGCGAACTACTTCAATATTCTTAAATTCGTGATTTCAGTTTTCGAAAATTAATATTCCGTGAAAATGTGTGGACTTTGTGGTATGTCACATTGATAAAAATATTGGTTTGCGTTTTCTTCATTAATAGGCATGATAATAAAGTAATAAAGCAACTTTTACCACCCACTATTTATCAGAAGCATCCCAATGTGAGAGTGGACCCTAAATAGAACCTCGGGGTACACCAGCGTATTAACCCGTGAAATTAATGTATACCAACTGTGATCATCAATTGATGGCATGTTACTATAACACCACATAGATTTACAGGTGATACAGGTGATATATCACTCTCAATGGGAGTGGACCCTGAACTGAAACTTGGGGTACGCCAGCTGTACTTAGCTGTGAAATTAATAGACAGAGTGTGGTCATCAAGTGATGGCATGATTTTCCAAAGTTTTTGCACATTGCAGATTTTCAACTACTTCACTCGTTCTTAAGTTCGTGATTTTCATACAAAGACTATTGTAGACGTACACATATTCGCATTTTTTTATTTTCACGGCAGCTGTGTTGAGCTTAATTGAACTTAATGACAGTATGATACTCTTACCTTCCTAGCCTATCAGCTAAGTAGCTGGCTGTGTAAGCACCTAACGCACCTCCAACGCAAAAGAATGACACGGTAAAGGACCACAACCACAAGAGGGCGTCGTCAGTCAGGTATTCACCTCTTCTGTCAAAATTAGACTGGTTGAAAAACTTTTTCATTTCCTGCATAAATAAATCAAGTCACACTTATCAATGCAGATTTATTCATCTTATATATATCAGAACATAGGTCCTACAGTCGATCCTTGTGGAACACCACATTTTCTCCTTTCTCTTCTCTGTATCTCTCACCTTTTCTGCCTCTGTCTCCCGCTCTTTATAGATACATTTAGAGACTTTGATTAACCTTTAAGATTTTACATTGCAATAAATAGGATCTGAAATACTTATGACCCCCTTCTGTACCTGATTTTATGTTGTTTTGTGAAAGCGTGACTTTGCTTTAAACAGTGGAGGCGCCACGGGGGTGTCTCTCCAGTCAGAACTCTTGCCCCCCTCCCAAGAATGTCCGCTTTCATATGGAAACGTTTCTATACAAAAACGATTCTCTTATAAAACATCTCATGCAGTTTCCACCTCGATACACCTGAGCACACATTTTCGTCCAAGAGCTCTCAAGCAAGCAGTGAATTGTCTCCACACAGTCTTTGATTACACTACACGGTTGAGTACATTACATCGTACGAGCTGTGGATCTTCTAGCTGGAAATTGGTCCTTGTCGGAAATTGGTTTTTGTCGAAACCTCAATTGTTCCCTTCATCCAATCAGATTTTTTTTTATATCAAACGAAAGCTAAAACTTCCTCCTAAAATTTCTTTTCGTCATTAGGTCAACAGATAACGCAATTCAATGTTATAGCAAGGCGAATGTGGTAAATATGTTGAAAACTACCTATCCAAGCACATTTTGTAATACCAAAATGTAGGTTTTAAAAGTCAAAACCTCAAGTATTCCTTACAATATTTTTCAAACTTTATGTCATTTAACGAAAAAAGCACACTTATATTGTCCATATAATAGCGTCATTAGAATGAGCAATGGTCAATATTCTCTTTAAATTGCAAATCTTGTGCATAAAGTTTCTATTTTCGCTGTTTTCTCATACGGTTGTAAATTAAATGAACTATGACTTTGCTAAAGAGCGCTTACAAATTGTTATGTTGCAGCAACTTTGGAACAATACCACCTTAACTATTCATGGGTACCTTGAACGGTTCGAATACATGGGTTAAACAAACATTAATAGGCAGATTCTTTAAAAAAATCACATTAATGAAAATGAAATAATGTCCAGATGTAAAGCTACTGCTACGCTATTGTACAGTGTAGACAGGTGCGGGCTTTGCATACATAAACGTTAAATAAGATTTTCATAGGCTATCATAAATTGTGAAATAATTGCATGTTGTTTACTTACAGGAGAGGGGGCAGACATAACACCGGTTCCATAGCCGAATTGTAATGAGCCGCCCACCGTAGCTGAAATCGCCGACACAAGTAACCAAGGAGTGAGTTTCCCATCCTGCAAGGAAGAATATTTGGTGCTCTCGTTAGGTGATTTTGTAGTAACCATGATTGCAGTTTATGTAGGTCAAAGAACAACTTGGTGAGAGTGAGCCAACGTTGGGCCAATTATGATATTATATGCATGTTATCTGTGTCAAAGCTCAGCAAAATCCCTCATTGCAGGGGCGGGACATGCGCGCGGCCCGCCTGCTTTTAAAAGATTATGAATTATACATGTACATTATGTGTGTACACACAAACATATGTTGGTTAAAAAGAAAAATGGGTTATCATAAAATTATCTCCTTTTAATGAGATATGATGATGTTTTTATCATAATCTCAATAAAAACAGATAGCATACCACGTTTTGCATTGATGATCATAATATGCCAATGAAAGCGGTTTAGTCACGCGTCGAACGCAACATTATCAGCAATTTGAGTATGGCACAGCTTTAAAAATATAATCCAGGGGCATTGAACCTGACCATCGGTTGAAGGAGTATTTCGTGATCCTAGCATGTTCTTTTTATGACATTATATCTATACATATCCACGCAAAAAGCTTATTCCCAAAATTTCAGTCGATTCCAATTTTGCGTTTGCGAGCTATGCATAATAATGTGTATTTACACTGCTCCATAGACAATGTGTTGTAATCGTTCTGGTATACCAGAACGTAATTCAAATTTGACAATATTTTTCTGCAATAAATTGTTTGTACATAAACATTATTTAACGAGAGGTTTGGTATAAAAATCTCAACTTATTTTCAAAAAAGTGGGGGGAGGGGGGAGGAGTGAGGTTCTGGATCACGAAATGGCAGTGATAAAGTGTTAAAAAGTGTTGTGGGCCTGTCGCGTTTAGAGGCCTACATCGCGATAAGTGGCGCACTGTGGTGGTACATTTGCCACGTGCCAGTAAAACAATCCTCAGTCTTTGTATCGGGCACAGAATAAGTTTTCCCAATTTCTTATTTCTCGACCCAAGCAAAATTGTACGATTGATTTGTTGGGAGTGGCCTTTCTTTCCTTTCCTTGCTCTTTTTCTTCATTGTTTCTTTCTAGTTTTCTCTTCATGCAGGCCACCATGGCTTGAGAATTTTGCTTGAGCCTGGTCCCATCAGGATGTAGGACCCAAGTGTGTGTCCAACAAACAAACAAAGTCTGATGGATGGCCTGTTTAAACCGAATTGGGCTCACTTTAATTAGCATTAAAATGGTATAGACCCGTTTCTTTTCGCGCTGGTAGTCATGGTAGTGGGTCAGCGGAACGGCTTGGAGGACACCCTTTCAAAAAGTGTCGAAATCTTTAAGCCGTATTGTGCCCACCTCATTCGGTCTCGAAAAACTAACTATAGTCCATATATCTACGTCGAGTCACCGGCACTAGCTTTGAAGTTCAGCGTGTGATGCGTTGGCTTAGCGTGGTTTCTTCATGTTCTTACGTGTACATATGCGACACGTTGATGTATGTACACGCACCAAGTAACGCTAAGCTAACACAGAACACGCTGAACTTTAAAGCTAGTGCCAGTGACTCGAGGTAGATATATGGACTATATACTACTCCACTGCATACCTGTGATCCAGCCTCCAGTCACGCCAAAGTTGAGCGCCCTTTGATCAGTGCCCTTTTCTGTGCACCCTTTGACGCTGAGACCATAACGTGCCCTTTTCTGTTTACTCACCAGTCATACCCCCGGTCATGCCCCCACCTCACTCGGTCTCGAGTTGATGTGCGATATGTGCCCTTTTCTGTGTACTCTTTGATATGCCCTTTACTGTTTACTCACCAGTCATACCCCCGGTCATGCCTTTAACATCATGATATGATTATGAAATGATTTACGGATAAATATTGATTGTTCTGAGTTAGTATATTGGCAGGCCTAATTTGTTTAAAGGAAGATAATTCGATTTGGTGTTGGCCTATATTGTATTCTTATAATTGACCTTTGCCCCATGCCCATCTGCATGCACTCCCATGTTAGCTCATGTTGGATTTCCGACCACGTTGTTAACATGATTTAATGCAACGTGAACATGGTGTCATGAAGATCTATATATACAGGGTGTCTCAATAAAAATAGGCCGTGCACATGGTTGAATCTTTTTGCATTGTAACTATTACCCATTGCCATTGGGGTTTACAAAAAAGGTCCTTCTTATAGATTCAAAAACCATGAAGTGTCTTCTGTTAAATAGTGTAAAGATCATAAAAATCCGTTCACGCGTCACTGAGATAATTGGGATTGTACAAATAGGCCAGTGGCGTAGCGTCATAGGGGCACGTGCCCCCAATCGATTACAAAATTTAGAAAATCCCACAGGAAAATGCTCATAAAACGGCTTGTGCCCCCCCCATCAGTTCCGGTGCCCCCAATCATGGTAGATCATGGTAGTATGGTAGTTTCCCCCCAATGTGATGATCCTCGCTACGCCAATGAAATAGACACATTTTTGAACAATTCCAATGGGGAAATATACATTAACAACAATGTGATGCATTGCAGTTTAGAATGAAATAAATTAAAGGAAGTAAACTCCCAGTATTGCTGGGTGGGAGTTCAAAATCATTCAATCAATCAACTTGTATTTGTCGCTTTTATTTTCCTTTGCCTTCCCGATTTTCTCATTTTTTGTCGGAGAGGCCCTTTATTATTTTTTACTCGGAGAAGGAAAAAAAAAAAAAAACAAAAAGGCATTAACCAGAATTTCTAAGTTATATGAGGGGGTGGGGCACGACATATATGTGACTTCTGTATGCTGAGCACTCCCTTTCAAAACAAAAAGCAATATGCGTAATTGTGTATGCGTAAACGGAAAATTTAATCAGGGTAATGAACTAGATCATTGTGTTTATCACTTTAACTTATCATTTACATAGCCTGATATTATTATTTTAATTATAGAGCAAACTTGACTTCAAATGTTGTATGCAATTCAGGTTGCCAAGTCGAATGCATGAGCTACTTGCATGTCTAGGATTGGGACTTTAACCTTTTACAACTTTAATTCACGATTCACGATGGCCGTATTAATATCTTTGGAGAGTGGCGTGGAGGCAGAAATTCGTTCCTCAGTCCCAACTGACTAACATGCCTAATATGATAGGGTTTACCCCCCCCCCCCCACACACACACACACACCGCGGGGTAGCCCTTATACTTGCCTCCGGTACATAACGCGTGACGTTGGTAACTTGCTGCAATAGGCTTCCAGGGATCGGATTTGGGGCAGGGGTCTACATTTTATTTTATTTTCTACATTTTAAGGCCTAGTTTGTCTCCTCGAAACGGCAGGTTAATTAGGAGCTATGCAATAATTATGAGTTCCGGGGAGGGTACAACAAACGGCGTTCCAAAAAATGCTTGCACCCCTCTTCGCCGGTCACAAATTTCTTGCCGCAGCCCCCCTCGGTCCTTGTTCATCCCCCTTTGCACCGTATGATGATGCCAAATTTCTGAGAACCCAATTTGCGTAAACTTTAAAATGGTATAGACTCAGAGGTATAGACTCGTTTTATTTAAAAGGTGTCTTCATAGATGTGTGCCAAAATCGATTGCACCCTTTCGACCTGCCAAAAATTGCTTGCTGCTCCCTTTGTTTTGGCTCTCCAAAAATCCGGGCCAAAAATTCTTACCCCCCCACACACACACACACCTACACCCCCCACCCCCATTTTACCCTCACCAGGCACATGAATATTATATTTCAAAGCTCTTTACGCACTTTACCTGCCCGTTAATATTTGTTCCACGCTATGGATTGCATAATAATATTAATAAGTTCATATGATTTCTGTATCATTGTAACACATAGTAGTCTGATAGTACTACGTCTATGTTTATTCGACCTAATTTGGGTTGTGATTATAATTATTATCAATGATTATGTCAACTTTTCAGAAGTCAATTTGAGCGCGTGCGTGATTTTCCAAATGAGCATTTTACCCTTACCCCTTTTTGTCCTTTTTGGATATGTGTTGGAGATGTCTTTTTGAGATATAGGTCTACTTTGGCCAACAACCAAAAACATTGATATTCCAAAAACTTCCCCGGGAAAATTTTCTTTTTTTCTATATGGGATTAGGGTCACGTTAGGATTGGGGTTCGGGTTAGGATTAGGGTTATGATTAACCTAATAGAGTTAGGGTTAGGGTTAGGATTAGCTTACACGAAATAATTACATGAAGGATAGACCAAAACTTTTGTACTATAATATGACTAAAATGTACTAGGCCTAAATTTATTAGTTATTGTTGACCTGTGACCCCTATTCAATTTTCACCCACACTCAAATGAGAGAGGCAAGTTAGTTTCAAAGGCTTTGAATACTGATTTTACCAGTGTATTTTGACATTTCAACGCTGTCCAAGATTATACATTTCCAACGAGCTTCGTATATTTATATTGACAAGGATTCCGTATAATCCCAGTGCGTTATATATGACAGACAGAGATAAAAAGATCTGTCAATCAAACTCGAGCACGGTTTGTTTACAAGTGTCGAGTTGCTGAACGCGGCGGTAAACCGGGCATCTTAATTAATTTTGCACCTTCAAACATACAAACCATCTGAAAAGTCTTTATAGTAGGAAACTTTTTTTCTCGAAGGCACCGTGTCAACAAGATGGGTACTCAAGACGGCAGCAGATGAATTAGCTCATGTGTTGACTCACTTTTTCCAGCTATCATTAGACAAAGTAGCTCTACCATGGCAGTGGAGGAATGCAAACATATGTGGGGTCTACAAAAAAGGAGATACGACAAAGTACCTCATGAGCGACCCTTAGGTTTGCCATATATAAACGACCTTCCAAATCAACTCCAAAATACAAACAGACTCTTTGGAGATGATTGCTTAGTATATTCTGCAGGGAAAACATCTGCCCATATTGACTCTCTTCAGAAAGATCTTCTAGAACTTGAAGAATGGCAGAACAAGTGGCAGTGTCATTTAACCCACCCAAATGCTCCATCCCTCAAGTCTCAACTAAGCGTGATCCTCTATCGAAACCAATCATCTTCTGTGGCCAGGAACTTGACCAAGTTAAATCACATCCACACCTGGGAGCTGAACTGGAAAGCAGCATGAAGTGGAAAGAACACAAAAAAGGTGACCACAAAGGCCAGTAGAGTACTGCAATTCCTGCAAAGAAACATCTGCTTTTGCTAAAAAGAAAGAGAAAGCAGCTGCTTATGACACTAATGAGACCAGTTCTGGAATATGATAGTTGCGTATGTGATCCACATATGAAGAAAGACATCAACAGCTTGGAAAGGATCCAGGCAGCCAGATTCTGTGTCCATAAATTCAAGAGAGAAGACCAAGACCAACTACCTGGAAGCAGCTGAACAGACTATCAGTACTAGAGGGAAGCACAAACACAGTCTGAGAAATGATTTCATCAAAAAGGATGTTCACCGGCTCTCCTTCTTCCCCGGACATTGAGAGAGTGGAATGAATTGCTCAAAGAGGTAGCTGGAGCGCCCTCAATCGACGCCTTCAAGCAGCAGCTTCAAACACTACCAAACCATCCTAGAGCAGCACGATAGATACCAATCCTTTCAGCACAGCACATGCACAGCACTTAAGATTGATATCCAGCCTTAATCCTTTTGCCATTATCCCCCACCATTTATTTCTTTTTTTGCGCGCAAGTACCCTAACCACTAGTGTTGGCGAAATGTGGTATATTTATAAAGCCACCCTGCCGACGGAACTTAAGAAGAAGAAGAAGAACAATGTCTATAAAAGTTGCTTTTTGCCTTGTAAGTTTTCGCCATTTTCTACTATTCCTTTTCTCCGATCAACACCAGGTAAATCGACCTTCCTTTTACGCGCTATTAACCAATCAAGGATCGTAGAGAATTTGGTTGACAGTGATGTCAGACGCCAACGCAGTAAGACATACAGAGCTCAATATTTTAGTTTACTAGATGTGGTTTACAAGTGCTACATCGAGTGGAACTTTGAGCATAAATATTTCAATTTCTATAATAACTTGATATTTCCTATGCATTAAGGATGCTAATTGCTATACAAGAACACTACACTTGGAATAACATCATATATTTAAACTGGAACACACTGGAAAATGCAGAAAATGTGAGTAGGGCCTACCTAAAAGCAAACGTCTTTATCTTGAAACTCCATTTTGGACACCTTTTGCGCGTTATGCCGCGTTATGCTTTAACCCAAGAACTATAACAAAGGGGTGTAACAACCCCTCTAAGATTTTTTTTACCCGTCATAAAAAACGCGTTTACGCCCAAACAACCTAAGCTAACCGTAGATACATCCTTTGCGGTCATTTTGGTGATTATAGTTTTACCCCAGCTTCTTACCCGGCGGTAGGACCGGCCATCAAAAATTACCATAGGGGTGGTGGTGGTGAGACCCCAATGATTTTCATTTCGCTCTTGTGAAATTATTGCAAGAGCTAGTGACATTTTACTTGTTAGTTAGGTGAAAATTATCATTTCCTTTTATATTTGGCAGAAAATGTGGTGAAAATCGCATTTTTGTACAATTTTTAGCCGAAAATCAATTTCGCCTATATTTTTGTACATAGCCAGAATTTCCCAAATTTGCATGGGCGCCCTCACATTATGACGTCATAGTGCTATTATATGGGGAATGTTTTAACTACTTATTTTGGTATCACTGGATAGAAGAGACCCATAGCTAATAGTATGAAATATAACGGCATATGACATTTATAATTGAAAATTAATGGGGGTCGCAACAACCCCCTCTTCGTAATTCGCGTTACAAAATATGGTTCAGTAGTTCTAAGGGTTAATAAGACTTGCTGATAATAAAATGAAACATTTCGAATGTTTCCCATAGTCGATTCACGAAATCGTGATAGGCACGTGTTAGCTGTTACTTTGATGAAAAAATGTGGCTATTTAAATGCATAAATAACAGCTTTACTAAGTGCAAATTTCCGCAAAATTGAGAACATTTATTACCCTATATAAAAAGATCAGTGATTACTTATTTCCAAAATAAATAGCAGCATTAATGGAATTGCTATCACAACAATGATCACGTAAAATGTACCCAAACTCTGAGGGAAATATAGTAAACGCAAAAATTATATCAAATTTCAATAATCAAACTCTAAGTTCCTTTTATACTACATTGCATTTCTACCTTACGTGCTATGATATGTGACGTGGTATATTTTGGGCTGGTTATCAATTTTGAGTGTTTTACATATCTTAAATATAGAGATATTTTGCTCCACAACGCCGTTTTCCCCAATGAAATCGGACATTCCTAAGTGAAGATATTTCGAGTTCGTAACTTATGGTATTATAAAATTGAAATTGAGATATCGGCCTTTAAAAATATTATTGACAATTATGTACATGCATATGTACATTATAAAATGTCTGAAAAAAAAAATACAAGATACCAGTTATATTCCGGTCTGAAACTATCAGACAATATTTTAAACATTGTTAACATCACAAATCTGCATCAAACCCAAAAGTGTCTCCTTTCGATATACTACGGCACATTTGTTAGTACGATTTAAAATTTCAGAGGGAAAATGATTTTTATGATAGCTACCCGCATCAAAATTTTGACACACTTATTGCTTGGAAAAAATTGTCCGACTCTCTAAAGTACAGCATGAAAAAATATTGGGTCGACAAAAAGTTTAGTAAGCATAAGCGAAGTAACATAATAAATCAAACTTTTGACTTTTGCCTTGAGCACCATTATTCTCGTTTCCCAATATGCTATCAGTTCATGAACTTGGAAATAACCTAGAGAAATAACATAACAATAATAGTAAGAAACTTTATGCGCATTAAATTCTATTACGATTCCAATACCTTTTAAATAGACATTCATAGGTTTTATGTTCAACTTACCATATTTCCTGTTGTTTTACTCATGTTGAATTCTTGCTAGTGTACGAATGTACCAGTGACATATAAAGATACCAATAATCAAGTGTGTAGAAATATTACTACAACTGCATGTGACATGGACTGAGTCGAGTTATTTTGTGACGTGCGTGTCTGTTTATTGGTAACTAGTACAACTCTAGTGCGTCTTCCACATTATCTACTTTTCTACTATCACATTCAATGAATATTCATCAAAGCGTATTTCGATATGATATTCCTGGTTATGATTGGATATTATCAGTTAATCTCTGAAAAATTGACCAATTAGAATGAATTTATTAAATGCCAACTATCATGAGTACACCGGCTGATAAATCATCGGCGAAACAAAGCCAGGGTAATAATAGATATAGAAATGTACTTTTGCTATCATAATGCAAACATTGTAATATTTCTTTCTTTTATGAATGAATAATCATCTACCCGATTTACCGCATAGTCATGACATTCAGCTAGAATAAATCGAGCCACAAATCGAGCTATTTATAGCTCGATGATTACTAGTATTAGTTCGGAAGGTTGCATTCTTTTTGTTAGATTCAGTGAAAATATAATATGATATACATGGGGATACCAGAGATTCAAAAAAGCATTTGCAATATTGTTGTTTTAATGTTCAACTGGGGTCACCAGCAATTTCAAAATGATCCCCCATATCGTAAGAGTCGTTGACGAGACCTTCGCCAGGTTACGCAAGGTCGGATGCGACTATCTTGATAAAATATCACTTTTTCGCACCCGTACCCTAAAACTCAATGAGCATTGCTTTTGTTTCAAACAAGTACGTGCATTGCACCGCAGTGAACAATGGTGAAGTGTGCTTTTTAAAAATGTAAAAGTTGGTGTTTTCTGATTTGCATAATGGACCATCTCCCAAACATTATAAATATTAGAAAATATAATAAGCGGTGTATTTTATCAATAACATGTAAATGTAGTAGGCTACCTTTTAGATAAAATTCTGTTGTCAGACTTTCAGACTAATGATACAATCATGTTTAGCATGTTTAGGGGTAAAATTTGTAGAGGTGTTTGCTAAAAAAATCATGTTTAGGGTATGTTTTGAAAATCTCTGGTCGCGCATGTGTACACTATGGAACTTGAGCGCCCCAAGCTACAGGTAGCAGAGAGCAAAAGAATTAAGGTACTTGTTATTTTCACCCCTGTCCTACACAAAGACAGATATGTCATAATTACAACCAGCAGCCAATAACTGCATCTCTTAGCTCTGATTTAAGACATCATTCGTTGAAACTGGTAAAGAAACAAAGACACGATGAGCCAAAATGCAAAGGAAGTGTTGATTTCGTTCTTTCCTTGGGTTTTTTAAGGATATACAGGGGTGAACATAACTAGTACCAGACGACAAGCAAAATTTCAGAATTGTACATTTCCATGACCATATTTGGAATCAACATGGAATGCATTAAAATGAATACAAACAAGCCTAGTATTGGTTCAATGGTTCTTAAGATAGCTTTTGATATTTTGAGAAATTATCTCAAAACTTGGACTTTTTATGTTGAAGCCTATGGCTAGCATACAGAGCATTAAGAATCGCCTAGGATATTATACTTAAAGCCATTATAACCAGGCGGCACAGGAAGCGCAACACGTGACGTACGAGGCTGGCGAAGATACAGGGCTGACAGCCCCATTCAAAATACACGGTTAGCAAGCACAAATGGAAAATTAACATACTTGCAGTGGGGTACTTTGCAGAACCCCGACGGTTTTAGAGTAAGATAATTTTGTTTTGACACCACATAACAAATTTAGAATTGTTTGTGAAGATTTCATGATTATGTGTTAATCCAATGGCGACCTCAAAATTGGCGATATCGCTTCCATCACCGCCTGATTATAACATTTGCTGAGGAGAACGCCCTCACTGATTTTTTTAAATTCATTTTTTACACGATTATATTGTACTTTATTAAACCAATATACCTGCAAAAATCAAGACTCTAGGTGCTGTAGTTTTGTCAAAATCCGAGATTTTGAATAAAACGATGGAACCGTCGTTTTATTATTACGATGGAATTATCAGTCGAACGCATACACGATGTTCATAACACACAGTACGTACACGGCGTGCGGGACGGTGATCAATACAACAAAGGGTCGTACCATAACATGACCGAAGGAGTGGTACGTATTGGCGACATATGCGCTGGTAGTAAATTCCAATTTTCTTTGTTTTGCCGTAGTTGTTCGGCTCAAAAATAGAAGGGGATACCCATATCAAAAAATGAGACCTTTCCGGATAACTTCCCGATAGTCACCGGGTAGACACCGGCAAATTTCACATGCAAATTAGATAGGTAGCGGGTGACTACCCGATAAATTTTTGGGAAACCATAGTGGATACCTTTCAGGTAATATTATAGGTACCGGATGACTACCCGATGACTTTTTTGGGAAACTAGCGGGTAACTACCCGGTGACTTTTTTGGGGACCTAGCGGATAACTTTTGGTGACAATATACCTGGTGACCTCTTTGGAGACTTCCTGTTGACCTTTTGGGGAATGCAGAAATACACATTCATGAGTATGCACAAATTTATTAGACAGTTAGTAAGCTTATTATTTGAATTGTAGTTTTTGGAGAAATACAACGCTGTAGGCATGGCAGTTGAGCGTATAAAGTGCTATCTTGCAATAAGAAACTTGAAAGTGTACAATGTAAATGTAGTTATTGTACAAAAATATTCTTCTGATGTAATTTGGTTCACACCTTTATAAGGTGCATACCTTAATTAATGTACAACCAAATTGTTATAGCATATGTATTACAGTACCTAAATGTGATGACACAGCCTATAATGTTTATATCAAATATTATAATTTATTTACAACAAATAGCTTTAAAACATAAAGCTTATATGAGTTAATTGACACATTAGCTGATGATTAGTAATTTAATTGACATT
This sequence comes from Amphiura filiformis, assembly GCF_039555335.1. Taxonomy (NCBI): domain Eukaryota; kingdom Metazoa; phylum Echinodermata; class Ophiuroidea; order Amphilepidida; family Amphiuridae; genus Amphiura; species Amphiura filiformis. The sequence continues at coordinate 5,126,182 of NC_092640.1, forward strand.
AATTTACTGTCAAAATCATGTATGATTTACTAGAAAAGATATACTAGAACATTAAAATGTGTCATATATTAGGTACATGTATAAAGACTGCATCAATATATACAAATTTTCCTACCTGCATTATCATATGAAATCAAGCATTCAATGCTTTATAATTCCTACAGTATGTTCCAGATTAATTAGTAAACATCTTGTAATGTCCTAAATGTAAATCCATACATTTTGGACCACAAATAACATGAATATTCTGCACAAATATATTCCAACTGCCAACAGCTAGCTGCTCCATTTTGAATTCATTCAGTGACCTTTGACCATATACCCACCCACAATGCATTCTTATTAAGATGCTTTATGCTATTTTCAAGGTCAAATTAAAAGCGGATAACCACCGGGTAACTCCTGCAAAGAATCTATGTTTCTGGGAACCTTCTGGATAACTCATTTGAAATATTTGAGTTTTTGGGAGACTTCCGGATGTCTACCCGAAAACTTTTGGATAACTTAATTAGGTATCCGCAAGGTATCCGCTAGCGGGCACTTTCGGATAACTCTGGAAAAGGTACCCGAAAGGTTTCTGATAACCACCGAATGGTCATCAGGTGGTCACCGGGAAACTTTTCTTTTTGCTATGGGTATATATCACAGTAAAAACTAACATTTTATGGCAAAGAACATGAAGAAATGCTAATCTATTTTGTATGAAAATGTTATAATATGGCTTTAAGAATTCAATAATGTGCCATGAAATGTACTTTCAATCAATAAGTGAACTAAAACTCTATGTAATATATTAAAACAGTAGTGATAATTACTCCCGAGGTACCTTTACACATACGTGGTTTTCTGTCATCCCTTCACACAGTGTGATAACCTTTAGGATCATAGATCGGTACTGTGACATAATGGAAGTACCTAGGAGAACGGTTGAGTGCTGATCCGTCGGAACACGCTTTCAATACAGAATAAATGCTAACCTCATCGTGACATCATCCAAGCAGCAAAGTTCATTTCTCATTTTAAAAGCGTTATCCGACGGATCTGCGGTCGACTATTTTGCTAGATAATGTCTTCCGTCACCTTTACATTCTACTTTTATAAACATTCATTTACGTGTCTAAAAGAATAACATTCCATTTCATTGTGTTTAAAACAAACCTACCTTGCCTGTTAATTACTATAGCACCCTGTAATCATTATCTGGACCTGATACATTGGGTGACATCTAACACTGGAAACTTATTTCCAATGACATAGTTCGATTTAATATAGACTCTAAACCCTAGTCCAAGTTTCAGCCTGAAATTGATTAACCCCGGTGTCTTTACACATCCGATCTTTTAGTGATCATAGCCTACTGTCCAACTAAGTTTGCAAGCTTACCAAGTGTTTACTCGGGACGGTGACGTCATTTAAGGGAAATGCTTGTTTGTTTGTTCGACTTGGAACTCTCGGAGAATTTTACTAGGGTACATACTACTATTGTGCTGTGCTAAAATATCAGTAAGATAGGAGCATTTTTCTTCCAGGCAGTAGATTGTCACAAAATCCTTACTTATTTGCCATTTCTTACTGTATAACTCTGTAGATAGAGAAATCAGTAGAAACTAGTGGCAAATGGTGGTCATAGACCACAAACCTAGATGGGCGTGTTGGTGTTGTGGAGGTATTTGACCCCTGCAAAATGTTCCAAAGATGTTCCCCTGGTCATGAGGTTTGTTGTTACAAAGTTTGAGTCCCGTAGTCCTTACAGATGTCCAGAAAATGCAATTTTAATATTTGACCCCTGATGACCTTTGACCTGACCCCTGCAAAATGTTCCAAAAATGTTCCCCTGGTCATCAAGTTTGTTGTCACCGAGTTCGAGCCCCGTACCCCTACAGATGTCCAGAAAATTCATTTCTAAGATTTGACCTCTGCATGACCTTTGCCCTGACCCCTGTAAAATGTTCCCCTGGTCATGAGATTTGTTGTCATTGAGTTTGAGCCCCATACCCCTTACATATATCCAGAAAATGAAATTATAAGATTTGACCCCAGATAACCTTTTACCTGACCCTTGCGAAGTGTTCCAAAATGTCCCCCGATCATTAAGTTTGTTGTCACTAAGTTTGAGCCCCGTATCCCTTACAGATGTCCAGGAAATGCATTTCTAAAATTTGACCTCTGCATGACCTTTGACCTGACCCCTGCAAAATGTTCCCCTGGTTATGAGATTTGTTGTCACCGAGTTTGAGCCCCATACTACTTACAGATGGCCAGATAATGAAATTGTCAGATATTACCCCTTTAATGACCTTTGACCCCAATTTTGTATACAGGCGTGTGGTATAGCCGATGCATATATGCAAATGACGTCATTGTACTATATAATATGTGGCAGAAGAAACATTTTGAAGATATTTGGTTATATACCAGAAATGCCCCCTTAATGACCTTTTACCCCCATTCTGTTTAGACCTTATGGGCACTGGATATAGCCGATACATATGTGCAAGTTACGTAACTGTAGGGTGTAACATGTAGGAGGAGAAGCATTTTGAAATTTATTGCCAGAAAGAAGAAAGAAAGAAAGAAGACTAGTGGCAAATGGTGGTCATAGACCACAAACCTAGCTGGGGCATGTTCGTGTTTTGGAGGTATCTGACCCCGGCAAAATGCTCCAAAAATGTTATCCTGGTCATCGAGGTTTGTTGTCACCGAGTTTGAGCCCCGTACTCCTTACATATGTCCAGACAATGCAATTCTAAGATTTGACCCAGATAACCTTTGACCTGACCCCTGCACATTATTCCAAAATGTTCCCCTGGTCATTCAGTTTGTTGTCACAGAGTTTGAGCCCTGTACCCCTTACAGATGTCCAGAAAATGCAATTAGAAAATTTGACCTCTGCATGACCTTTGACCTGACCCCTGCTAAATGTTCCCTGGTCATAAGATTTGTTGTCATTGAGTTTGAGCCCCATACCCCTTACAGATATTAAGAAAATGAAATTGTAAGATTTGACCTCAGATAACCTTTGACCTGACCCCTGCAAAATGTTCCCCTGGTCACCGAGTTTGAGCCCCATACCCTTTACAGATGTCCAGATAATGCAATTGTAAGATTTTACCCCCTTAATGACCCTTGACCCCAATTCTGTTTACAAGTTTTAGGTGTGTGGTACAGCCGATGCATATGTGCAAATGACGTCATTGTGCTATATAATATGTGGCAGAAGAAGCATTTTGAAAGTATTTGCTTATATACAAGAAATGCCCCTTTAATGACCTTTCACCTCAATTCTGTTTGCATCCTATGGCACTGGGTATAGACGATACATATGTGCAAGTTACGTAATTGTAGGGTGTAACATGTAGGAGCAGTAGCATTTTGAAATTTTTGTTGCCAGAAGAAAGAAAGAAAGAAGAATCGGAGAGCATTACAGTACCTAGCTGGGGGGTGTAAACCCCCAGCTAGGTAAAGAAAGAACGGATAGAAAAACAGGACCTAGCTCGGGGGGTCGAAAAACCCCCAGCTAGGTAACAACCTGGGAAAAGTAAGCATTGCGATGACATCAAAGCCAATACTAAACAATTTGGATAGTTTGTTTTAACACTCCAGAACATCACCAAATAGCGAGCAGTCTCTAATTGGTTACCATTATTTTTTGCTATTTAGTTAAATACTGATGCTATTTAAATTAAGGGGTAGCATTGTGGTGCATTTTCCCAGTTTTACTGAGTCAAATTTCACAATCTTGGTCTTGTAGGGTAGATATGAACTGTAAAAGTACAAACAATACATAAGATGTTAAAGGGTCATTGTGACGCCTGATAAGTAGTAATTTTCAAGGCTGTGTGACCTTTTGACCTGTGGTTAAAACATTGATAGCCGAAAATCATATATTTTTGGCAATGCTGCAGTTCATATCTATGCAACAATACCACACTTGGGGAATTTGACTGAGTTGAACTGGGGAAATGCTCTAGTCTTTGTCAAAGACGACTCACTATCCCTCCCGACGATCCTTGTCAAGTGGGAAGGGAGCGGCGAAGCCGCGACAGCGAGTCGCGGGCCCGCGTCGAGCAGCGAGTCGCGAAGCGACGAGAACGACCGCCGGCTCCCTGTAGCGGCGGCGCTATTTTACTACTGGGTATTTTTACTGATACAATATTATGTGGGAAAATAACCAACGGGCCTTTCAGAAAGGCTAGTAACCAATTGGAGACTGCTTGCTATTTGTTGATGTTATAGAGGGTCCAAACAAACTACCCGAAGTGTTTAATATTGGTTAGGATGGCATATGGATGCCTACTTTTCCCAGATTGTTTTATTGATTTCTCTATATAGTTATACAGCAAAGAAATAGCAAAAAAGTAAGGATTGTGTGAAAATCTACTGCCTGGGTGAAACATGCTTCGATCTTACTGATATTTCAGCATAATTAACCTCTTTATATACGGTACCCTTTTCGTCAATACTGAAATGTGAAATACTGAAATATGTTAGACTATTTTGCAGTTAGCATAATACCTAAAGGAAGCCAATAATTTTGTATCCTATTTTTAGCCATTTCAAGGACACTTTATTCATCATGTTCATTGCCATCCCCATTTTGCCCGTGAAAAATTTCTGTGGGGAAAGTTTCCCCGCCCCGCCTGCCCCTGCCTACCCGGAGTAAGTAAATCAGGATCTATTATAATTTTCTGCTATACACACAAAGGAGCTGTGCTTTTAATATCAGTCCCTAATTAAGATTGGGGTTTTCACTCCATTGTCAAACTGCTGTGCTCCCTGTAGGATTATGTAGTGACCAGGTACTAAACCACTCAGTCTTAAACTGGATGCTTTGTAATAGATGAAGCCTATCCAGCAAATACAAAACGTTTAAAACGTTTTGTACATGTTAAAATTTTGGAGTTTCTGGTGTTGGTAAAAACGTTTTAATAACATTAATGTAGGGTTATATAAAGGTCATGAACAAGTTTTAAAACGTTTTGTATGAAAACACACTACAAAAAGTTACAAAAATATTTGTAAAATGTTTTAAAATGTTAGTGTAAACTATTTTAGCGAAAATATTTTGACAAATATTTTGTCAACACTTAAATAACATTATGTTAGAATATTTGCAGTAAATTATCATAAAATTTTTTGAATGTTATGAAAATGTTTTATACCCTTTATATACCCTTTATATAACCCAACATTAAACGTTTTCTGGTCAACTTTTCTAACCTTTTAAGAATGATGTCGAAAACGTTTTGTGTTTGCTGGGTATCTAGCATGGAAGACCCTTGGAAGCAACGCACTGAATGGTCTATTGTTCTATTGTGTCCGATTTGAGCGCTGACATATTGGAAAATGTTGCCAATCAATATTCATGAGAGTGTACATTCAACGTCCAATTTTCGAAATTGGGTCACTTGGCAGGTGTAAAATACATCTGACTGGGCGTTTTAAATGCGTAACGCATAAAGGCATTGACATCATCGAATGGCTGCCTATAGTGTTGTTAGTGTTAGGCCTATGTGGGTGTGTGTTTAGTTTCTATAATAATTATTATAAGGCCTACATTTATTTGTCATTCCTTTCTTTTCCTTTCTCTGTACTTATTCTTTCCTTGCTAAAGTATCACTCCCTCTTCTTATCTCCCTTCCCTTCTCCATCCCCTCTTACTTTTTGTCCCCTCTCATTCCTATCATTTTCCTTACCTTTCTATTTATTTACTTCTATTTATTTATTTCTCTTCATTTCTTCCTCTTTCTCTCTTCCGCCAGTTCCCCTGTCATTCATCATATCCCCTCCTCCACCTCTTCCTCCCTCATCCCCTCCCAGGACCTCTCACAGAAGAGCGCCAGTACGTCACTGTTTATGATATTCTCCTTCTTAAAATAAAATACAATTTTTGAAACAACTTTTATATAGGCCTATACCGGCATAATTATTATATGTTACATTTAAAATAGACTTGGTGATAAATAAATGTATTCCAGCTCCCTTCTTGGTTGAGCACTTTACTGTGGATGATTTACCTTACTTGGATTTATTTATTATATGTTACATGTATACGTAGCTATTATCATTATACAGTACTATAGGCATGCAGACATGGCAGCCTTGATGTAGAATCATTCAGCAAGCGCATTCAATTTATTTAAATGAAGCACCTAAAGTCAGTGGGGTGACAACGAACTGTACATAAGCGGCTAATGTGTGCCTTTTGTGCTTGCGGCTACTCAATCACACCCTTGGGTTGTATGGTAACAAAAGGTACTTTTCGTTCCAGTAAGCGCTTTCACGCGACTTTCGTTTGATCACTTATTGATAGTAGCCTGCTAGGTAAAGCGTTAATACACTGTCGGGTCAGCTTACTGATTTAATGGCGGAAGCCCTTTGTCCCAAACAAAAGGTACCTTTCGATGAATAGCTTGTCAGATTTCAAATCGGCACAAGTGAACAATGCGTTACATAATCTATTGCTTCTCCATCTTTAATAGCTCCATGCCTGGAAGCGGCAATCAGAATTAGCATATGACTCATTGTTATGTAAATAGTGATTGCTATTGGAATGTATGCCCTGGTCTTATATGGATGGCGCTATTCATGTCATGCAGACGGAGCAAGGGTCGAAGTGTGCAGGCATGGCAAAGCTGTTGTGTTTGCGTATATAGTGTATGTAGGGTATAAGCTGGTATATTTCATATACCATTTCGTAAAATAAAAAAAAATAATGAAATGGGTATCATATTAAATGCATTATGTGTACAACTTTGCAATTTACGTGACTTTGAAGTGCAGAGAGCTCCGAAATCTAGCTGAGTCGGGTGGTGTGAAATTCTGCTGTGTGACCCCTCTGTGTCATAGATTATATTCAAATAATATTGAATTCTAACAGATGAAAGTGCAGCAAACGCCGATTTGTCAGCATTTAAAAAAATGATAATTAACGAAGATAAATAAATAGAGAATACTATCTGAACCAGCCTACAGCAGGAGCAGTACTCGCCATACGCCAAGTGTTTCTAGAATGCTGCTAAAATAAGAAAATTGTTAATGCTAATTTATTGCACATTCTAGGGAAGCGTGGTTACCATTTTGAAATAACCGAGTGAGAGGGTTTTCAATAAAATATTTTTTGTGTCAAAACTGAAGCATCCACTGTATAAAAGAAAATATGAATATTAACTGTACATCATATATAACGATTCGTGATACCCAATTGTGGCACATTTGATGTCGTTTAAGAGGCAGAGAATTTTATTTCAATTTTATATACGCCAAATATTTTTTTAATTTAGTGAGAATGACTCAAAATCGATATGTATACTATTAATAGAGGCTCATTTATTGTCGGATTTCTGTATGTAGAACACGCAGTTAATGTTTTTAAGCAAATAAGATTCCAAAATATGGTACGTTTTCTATCTTTGCTTGTCACGTGGTAAGCCTATGTTGAAATGCAACAAGTCATGTGGCCGAGCGGTCCAAGGCGCTAGGCTCATTCTGAATTCACGATAGCGGTGCGGCATGAGTTCGAGCCCCACCTCTGCCAAACTAAATTTTCCTTTAAAAAATCACATTATGTTTAATAGGGAAATGTGGCTGGGAGAATTTATGTATGACGAAGAGTGGTGTGGAACCAGCCTTGAAGCTAAAAATATTGGCCCATGTGAATTTCCGAACACGTGACCAGTAGTAAGACATCAAAATTATATAATACTGTCACACAGTCGTAGTCAATTGTGATTTCTTTACCTACTTATAACATTATATCTGATTTGTGCAGATTGATGTTTTTTACATATGAGGACACGAAAACCATCACACAGATGTCACAGTGGTGTCAAAGGTTTTCTTGGCTTCAAATACTACTTGTATTTCATACCTTACACCTGCCGCATTTCCCTATTATTATTGACAACAAACGCAGTAAAAGGATGCCAAATGCGCTTGAAAATGCATGATCCGCTAGCGTAGAGGCAAAAGCTTTGATCGCTGGTGCTACGCGAAAGTTTTGGATGTGGCATTACCGGCTTTGCATCCATCTTTTACGTCAAAAATAGCTACAAAATCCTTTGTATAAATACCTATCAAAAATAACGTTATAAATACGTTTATAGTTTAAGTACAACCTTTAATTTTTTCCCTTAAAAATACTGATGTGTTGTTAATATTGAACAGTGTTGAACGAAATGAGGCAAATGGGGTATCAAAATACGCGTGCATTAACCACCTGTCTAATATTACAATATTGTGAATTCGATTAATACTTCTGAACCTTTAGACGTATTTATAACGACTGTGTTACTTTATGTGAGGTCTTTATAGTGTAGTGTTAAATCATATTATGATCATAGCCAAGTAAGTCATGGACAGAAAACAACCCGCATAAATAATTCCAATTACAAATTCAAATGCATGCAAATGCATGACATCACCTAGAAAATATAGCAGTGTTTACTTACTTCTTTGTGGAAAAGCGTCTCCTTGTCCATTATAAACAGAAGCCAACCTGAATCAAAACTCAACTGTCTGATAGATCTTGTGACATTTCCATTGACACTTTTAGAGCCAATAATTTGACCACTTCAATAACATGTTCATATGATATAGAACTCGCCACATCTTACACAAGGTAGTCCTTATCATGATATCATGCTTATGCGCAGATAACTTTTGTGGTATTACCATGATTACATCATCTGTCTATTTACAACATTGATAAAGTATCTTTGGCCTTCTTTGATTTGTTGGCAGTTCCAATTTTCATCAAGGAATGACAGGACTAGAAATCACTTGAAATCACCAGGTTGGGGTCGTATTTCAGTTTGGTGCCTTTCTTCCACCTTCACTTTGATCATTTTTGACTCTACTCCACAGCATTTCACTAGGGCTTCTGGACACTTCATCCAGTTGTTGAAAGATGATGGTAAATTTACAGACTCTGAATCTTAGTGGTTTTTAGCACGATATAACACGGCTCAGGGTGTGCGTGTCGACGTGATACTCGTACCAGCTATTTGAACCAATCGGAGGCGCATAGCAACAACGGGACTGATTGATTCCAAGTCCTTCCCAGTAAAATGTAGGATTTAATTTGATTAAAATTTGGTATAGACGAATCCAATTTCACGCATTCCTACACCTCAACATGCTCAATGGCAGTCATAGCTGGGTCCCCGTCGGGTCCATCTCACCTGAAATAATGCGGCCTTGGAGGATATTTATACCCGCATGCGAAGCATGGACGGGTATATTTATACCCACATGCGAAGCATGGACGGGTATCTTCCCATCCTGTGGTTTCTTCTTCTCCTCCATCAAACACATCATTCTGTCAAGGCTAGCGCTAAAACTACAAAGGCCCTGGGGCCCATATGTGGAACACTTATGTGCCCTACCCTGTAGAAGTGCCTTTTGCCCATCTTGGCCCCAGAGGTCAAAGGTCACGGGCCCCAGGGGCCCAAATGTGAAAATACAAAGCACGCCATTTCTCATCAAATGAAGCAGCCTCAGGGCCCTGAGTTGGTACACTGATAGCCCCAGGGTACTCAATATATACAAGTTTACATGAGCCCAATATGTCATATATTACGGGCCCCAGGGCCCCAAATGTTAAAATAAGGGGCAACAGATTGACAAGGCTAGCTCTAAAACTACAAGGGCACTAGGGCTCATATGTGGTACATGTATGAGCCCTAAGTTGTAAATGTACCTTTTGCCCATTTTGGCCCCAGATGTTTAAGGCTAGGGGCCCCAGAGGCCCAAATGTTAAAACAAAGGGCCGGCCATTTCTCAGCAAATAAAATAGCTACAGGGTTCAGGTTTGGTGCACTAATAGGTCTTCAGCATTATACTGTTATATGTATATATGAGCCCCATGTGTCACATAATATGGGCCCCAGGGCCCCAAACGCTAAACCATAAGGCCGGCCGTTACTCAGTAAATAAAGCAGCTGCAATGCCCAGCTTGAGTCTACTGATATCACTTGAGAATTATACTTTGACATATGTACATGAGCCCCATATGTCAAATATTATGGGCCCTATTGCCCCAAATGTTAAAACAAAGGGCCAGTCGTTTCTCATCAAATAAACCAGCTTCAGGGCTCATAGTTTGTACACAGAATGCACCTGAGAATTATATTGTTATATGTACATATGAGCCTCATATGTCACATAATATGGGCCCCAGGGCCCCAAACGCTAAAACATGGGGCCGGCCGTTACTCAGTAAATAAAGCAGCTACAGTGCCCAGCTTCAGTCTACTGAGAGCACCTGAGATTTATACTTCAATATATGTTCTAAACGTACAAGATCACTAGGGCTCATACATGGCATATGTATGGGCCCTAAGTTGTAGATGTGCCTTTTGCCCATTGTGGCCCCAGATGTACAAGGCTAGGGGCCCCAGGGGCCCAAATGTTAAAACAAAGGGCCGGCCGTTTCTCAGCAAATAAAGTAGCTACAGGGTTCAGATTTGGTACACAGATATGTCTTTAGTATTATATTGTCATATGTATATATAACCCCCATATGTCACATAATATGGGCCCCAGGGCCCCAAACGCTAAAATATAGGGCCGGCCGTTACTCAGTAAATAAAGCAGCTACAATGCCCATGCAGCTTGACTCTACTGATAGCACTTGAAAATCATACTTCAACATATGTACATGAGCCCCATAAGTCATATATATTGGGCCCCAGGGCCCCAAATGTTAAAACAAAGGGCCGGCCGTTTCTCATCATATAAAGCAGCTTTATGGCTCAGAGTTTGTACACAGATTGCACCTGAGAATTACATTGTTATATGTACATATGAGCCCCATATATCACATAATATTGGCCCCAGGGCCCCAAACGCTAAAACATAGGGCCGGCCGTTACTCAGTAAATAAAGTAGCTACAGTGGCCAGCTTGAGTCTACTGATAACACTAGAGAATTATACTTCAACATAATTATATACATGGGCCTCATAAGTCAAATATTATGGGGCCCCAGGGCCCCAAATGTTAAAACAAAGGGCGGGCCGTTTCTCATCAAAGAAAGCAGCTTCCGGGCTCAGAATTTGTACACAGATAGCACCTGAGAATTATATTGTTACTAACACCCACACACCCATGCACCCCACACACGTAGGACTAAACAGACAGATCGTATTATATCATAATTGCAAATACCAGCGTGAAGCTGTTCCAGTTAAATTACATACCCATTGGCTGTTACATTTAATTTACATACTCCCTCTGAAATGTCCCCCAAAAAAGGCTGTTCCTTTTAATTTACATACTCCCTCTGAAATGGCTGTTCCATTTAATTTACATACTCCTTCTGGAATAGTTTCCCCCTAATCATATTGCATAGCCTCACTGTGAGTAAGAGAGACTGACAGCAGCAACCTACTCTGGGCAGCAACGACTCTCCTGGGAGGGACTTTTTACAATTTCTTTATTTTAAGTGCTACGACAGTGCAACCTACATTCAATTAAAGCTTGTGACTTGGACTTTCACTTTTACACATTTTCTCCCCAATTGGGCGACGTTTTACAATTTCTTTATTTTAAGTCCTCAGCAAAAAATTAATAAGGACTGTAAGTTTGGGTACACCGATAACATGCGGGTATAGCCGTATTTGTGTACAAATATATAGCCTTCTAGTGTTATCCTGTGGTTTCTTCTCCTCCTTTTCCTCCTCCATCAAACACATCATTCTGTCAAGGCTAGCGCTAAAACTACAAAGGCCCTGGGGCCCATATGTGGTACACTTATGGGCCCTACCCCGTAGAAGTGCCTTTTGCCCATCTTGGTTCCAGAGGTCAAAGGTCACGGGCCCCAGGGGCCCAAATGTGAAAATACAAAGCACGCCATTTCTCATCAAATGAAGCAGCCTCAGGGCCCTGAGTTGGTACACTGATAGCCCTAGGGGTACTCTATATTTACAAATATAGAAGAGCCCCATATGTTATATATTATGGGCCCCAGGGGCCCAAATGTTAAAATATGGTGCAACAGATTGACAAGCCTAGCTCTAAAAGTACAAGATCACTAGGGCTCATATGTGGCATATGTATAGGCCCTAAGTTGTAGATTTGCCTTTTGCCCATTTTGGCCCCAGATGTACAAGGCTGGGGCCCCAGGGCCCAAATGTTAAAACAAAGGGCCGGCCGTTTCTCAGCAAATAAAGTAGCTACAGGGTTCAGATTTGGTACACAGATAGGTCTTTAGTATTATATTGTCATATGTATATATAACCTCCATATGTCACGTAATATGGGCCCCAGGGCCCCAAACGCTAAAACATAAGGCCGGCCGTTACTCAGTAAATAAAGCAGCTACAATGCCCAGCTTGAGTCTACTGATAGCACTTGAGAATCATACTTCAACATATGTACATGAGCTCCATAAGTCATATATATTGGGCCCCAGGGCCCCAAATGTTAAAACAAAGGGCCGGCCGTTTCTCATCATATAAAGCAGCTTTATGGCTCAGAGTTTGTACACAGATTGCACCTGATAATTACATTGTTATATGTACATATGAGCACCATATATCACATAATATTGGCCCCAGGGCCCCAAACGCTAAAACATAGGGCCGGCCATTACTCAGTAAATAAAGTAGCTACAGTGGCCAGCTTGAGTCTACTGATAGCACTAGAGAATTATACTTCAACATAATTATGTACATGGGCCTCATAAGTCAAATATTAAGGGTCCCAGGGCCCCAAATGTTAAAACAAAGGGCGGGCCGTTTCTCATCAAAGAAAGCAGCTTCGGCGCTCAGAATTTGTACACAGATAGCACCTGAGAATTATATTGTTACTAACACTCACACACCCATCCACCCCATAGGACTAAACAGACAGATCGTATTATATCATAATTGGAAATACCCCAGGGGCCCAAATGTTAAAATATGGTGCAACAGATTGACAAGCCTAGCTCTAAAAGTACAAGATCACTAGGGCTCATATGTGGCATATGTATAGGCCCTAAGTTGTAGATTTGCCTTTTGCCCATTTTGACCCCAGATGTACAAGGCTGGGGGCCCCAGGGGCCCAAATGTTAAAACAAAGGGCCGGCCGTTTCTCAGCAAATAAAGTAGCTACAGGGTTCAGATTTGGTACACGATAGGTCTTTAGTATTATATTGTCATATGTACATATGTACCCCATATGTCACATAATATGGACCCCTGGGCCCCAAACGCTAAAACATAGGACCGGTCGTTACTCTGTAAATAAAGCAGCTTTAGGGCTCAGAGTTAGTACACAGATTGCACCTGAAAATCACATTGTTATATGTACATGTGAGCCCCATATATTACATTATATGGGCCCCAGGGCCCCAAACGCTAAAACATAGGGCCGGCCGTTACTCTGTAAATAAAGCAGCTACAGTGCCCAGCTTGAGTCTACTGATAGCTGATGGGCTTCATAAGTCAAATATTATGGGCCCCAGGGCCCCAAATGTTAAAACAAAGGGCCGGCCGTTTCTCATCAAATAAAGCAGCTTCCGGGCTCAGAATTTGTACACAGTAGCACCTGAGAATTATATTGTTACTAGCGGGTACCCGCGCTTCGCGCGGGCCCCCGCTAGATGAGTAAACGGGAGCGGTTAGTAAACGGGAGCGGTTAGCATAAACGATGGAAATGGTAATCATGGCAATTGGTATCGATTTAACAGCTCAATTATTACGTGGTCAGTGATGTGGTAACATTTGTTGCCTCCATTTTGCAAACGATTTCCTTTAGCATAATCTTTTGCGTAATTTTTGTACCAAACATCCTTTTGACTCAAGTTATTTTTTCTTTGTCTTTCCTTTTTTCTTTCAATTTCTCTCTCTCTCTATCTTTCCATTTCTTGCTTTCCCGTTATTTCGTTCCATTTCTCTCCTTTTCATTTTCTTGCTTGTTCCCTTTCTTTCTCTTTCTCTCTGTCTCTCTCTCTCTCTAACTCTCCCTTTCTTTCTGTCTGTCTTTTTTCTTTGTCTTTCCCTTTCTCTTTCTTGCTTTCCCTTTTGTTTCGTTCTCTTTTTCTTTCTTTTTTTCTTTCTTTTTTTTTCTTTCTTTCTGTCTGTCTTTCTTTCTTTGTCTTTCTTTCTTTCTGTCTTTCTTTCTTTGTCTTTCTTTCTTTCTTTCTTCCTTTATTTCCTTCCTTCCTTCTTGCCTTTCTTCCTTCTTCTTTTTTTACTTAGGCATAAATCCCGGAGCGGGGAATAAATTGCCCCAATTTTTTGGTAAGGGGCATGGTCTATACAATCACCTCCATGTTGACGCATGTATGTGGTTTCTTTCTTTCGTTCGTTCGTTCTTATAAATTTGTTTCTGTTTCATCAAGTAGGCCTATTTCTTTCTTTGTCTTTCTTTCTTCCTTTATTTCCTTCCTTCCTTCTTGCCTTTCTTCCTTCTTCTTTTTTTTTTACTTAGGCATAAATCCCGGAGCGGGGAATAAATTGCCCCAATTTTTTGGTAAGGGGCATGGTCTATATACAATCACCTCCATGTTGACGCATGTATGTGGTTTCTTTCTTTCGTTCGTTCGTTCTTATAAATTTGTTTCCGTTTCATCAAGTAGGCCTATTTCTTTCTTTGTCTTTCTTTCTTCCTTTATTTCCTTCCTTCCTTCTTGCCTTTCTTCCTTCTTCTTTTTTTTACTTAGGCATAAATCCCGGAGCAGGGGAATAAATTGCCCCAATTTTTTTGGTAAGGGGCATGGTCTATATACAATCACCTCCATGTTGACGCATGTATGTGGTTTCTTTCTTTCGTTCGTTCGTTCTTATAAATTTGTTTCCGTTTCATCAAGTAGGCCTATAGCAACATTGGGTTTCAAGAAGGTTGAGTTACATGCCGGTGGTATGGGGTGGGGGATAAATCCCCCAATATTTTGATAAGGGCAATGGTCCATACAATCACCCCCAAGTTGACATATACATATGTACATGTGGGTTTCTGACAAAATTAACCTCATATTTGGCCAAAGTGCCCATTTTGCAGTCTTCGTGCGAATTTGTTCCACTTTTGCACGCATGTATTGTGGCCGTTTCTTTCTTTCGGTTCTTTCTTTTAAAATTTGTTTCTGTTTCATCAAGTAGGCCTAGGCCTATAGCAACATTGGGTTTCAAGAAGGTTGAGTTAGGCGTAAATTCCCGGTGGTGGGGGCTTGATAAGGGCAATGGTCCATACAATCACCCCCAAGTTGACACCTGTATACATGTGGGTTTCTGACAAAATTAACCTCATAATTGGCCAAACTAAAAAAGTCACAGCGCAAATTGTTGCGGTCTTCGTCGTGCGAATTTGTTCCACTTTTGCACCATATAATTCACCATTTTAGGTGCAGGATTCACTATAGGCCTATTTCAAGAAATTGATTTAAATTGATGGTCCCCATCCCCCATGTCAAAAGAAACCTACGCCATCGTTAATGTTGCCAAAAGGTGCCGGATTCACTATTAATAGGCCTATGCCTACTTCCAAGAAATGTTTTTCATTCCTATCCCCCCAATGTCAAAAAGAAATCTACGGCGCGGCGCCATTGTTGAGATATATCATACCATGCTAATCAGGCCTAGGCCTACCTTAAAATCTTCGGAAAGTCATCACAAAAGAAGTTTCTGAAAATCATCATAAACGAATGCAGTCGATTTATTATACGGTTGCGATTTATACCGTGCTAATAATACCCACTCTCCATCGAAAGTCACCACGAACGGTCGTCTTGAACATGCGGGTATGTATACGCGTATTATATCCGTAGCAACGATCAGAAACGCGTTAACGAAATAGCGGGCCACCATTGGTTGATCTAACGAATAAATCCAAATAATTATTTATGTTTATTAATTTATCTATCTATCTATGCATTTACCATTCATCTGGAAATGCTAGAACTTATTTATTTATCTATTTATTAATTTATAATTTATCTATAATCTCCGAGATGATACCGATGAATCGATCAGTTCCTCTTCAAAGTATCGATTATCGGCAAGTTCCTCTTTAATAGTATAGATTAACACCCACATACCCCCCTCCCCACCCTACACACGTAGGACTAAACAGACATATCCGTATTATAATTATTAATATAATTGGAAATACCAGCGTGAAGCGTTAAGGCTGTTCCAGTTAAATTACATACCCATTGGCTGTTCTATTTAATTTACATACCTCTGAAATGGTCCCAAAATAGGCTGTTCCGTTTAATTTACATACTCCCTCTAAAATGGCTGTTCCATTTAATTTACATACTCCCTCTGGAATAGTTTTCCCCTAATCACATTGCATAGCCTCACTGTGAACGAGAGAGACTGACAACAGCAATCTATGGAGAGACAACTCCCCTGGCAGGGGACTTTTTACAAGTTCTTTATTTTTAAGTGCTACGCTACGAGAGTGCAACCTGCATTAAATTAAAGCTTGTGACTCGGACTTTCAATTTTTACACATTTTCCACCCAATTGGGCGACTTTTTACAATTTCTATATTTTAAGTCCTCAGCAATTTGTACACAGATAGCACCTGAGAATTATATTGTTACTAACACCCACCCACGCACGCACCCATCCACCCCACACACGTAGGACTAAACAGACAGACCGTATTATATCATAATTGGAAATACCAGCGTGAAGCGTTAATGCTGTTCCAGTTAAATTACATACCCATTGGCTGTTCCATTTAATTTACATACTCCCTCTGAAATGGCCCCAAAAGGTTGTTCCGTTTAATTTACATACTCCCTCTGAAATGGCTGTTCCATTTAATTTACATACTACCTGAGTAAGAGAGACTGACAACAGCAACCTATGGAGAGTAAGAGAGACGACTCCCCTGGGAGGGGACGACAGTGCAACCTACATTCAATTAAAGCTTGTGACTTGGACTTTCACTTTTTACACATACAATTTCTTTATTTTAAGTCCTCAGCAAAAAAGGACTGTAAGTTTGGGTACACCGATAACATGCGGGTATAGCCGTATTTGTGTACAAATATACAGCCTTCTAGTTTAAACTGCATTCTATCACCCGTGTTACACGTAGACAAAAGAATGATGACAACACAAAAGAATATAACATCGAATTTTAAGCGACCTTATTCCACCCAATTGGGCAGTCACAACACCAGTTCAACGCAAATGGCGCTCTTTTCACCTTTCACACAATTTCTTCAGGAAACTGGCCTGTCGCATACAGTTGTCCTCCTGTTTGAGTTCCACATACATTGACAGATGTGTTGTTTTATCAAGTCGACAGAAGAGTATATTCCTTTCTTGGAAGAGGTACGCACTTTGACGAAAGCTAGATCTTCTCCGATAATACAGGCAGGTAGTAGAACATTGACTACATAAAGTATTTCTGGTTCGCAATTTCTTTTCTTTGAAGGAAATGGACTGTAAGCACATTATGTAATGTAGCCCAGAACAAATACCAAATATCTCATATTAATAGCCAATTGCTATTTTCACAACACATGATGTAATCTTGGAAATTCCAAAGTCTTAATTATAACATTAACCTTTCATATGACATCACTTCTTGGGGGATTCCCATATGATGTCAAATCCATTTTATAATCTAGGGATTTTCTCAGTGATGCAATACAGAGAATGTTCTAGAGAAGAGGGGTTTACAAACAATTCAAAATTAGATATGATTCAATTTGTTTTTGATCAACTTTATGCAGAGAGGATCCCCAAAATGATCATTATTACACAATAAATCTAAATTGTAAACAAAGATAAATAATCAAATTAAATTACTCAGGGCACATCACAAATAGCATTAGGGATCGTTCATAAACACTTGTAGGGGGGCTGATGCAAAAAGGGGGGCCTGAAATCTTTTACCCCTTGGAAGGGGGTGCCTTTAAAACACACCATAATTTTTCTCGTAGAAGATGAGTTTACATTATTTTCTATGGGGTTGACGTACATTCTTCACGACCAAAAGAGAGGGGGGGGGGCTGAAAATAATTGTAGGTTTTTCTTTTTGCATCAGGCCCCCCCCCCTTTACAAGTGTGTGTAAACGGTCCCTTATTCTTACCCGTATGTTTATGCGTATAACTATGGATGTGAATGATTGAACTATTTTACTAGTTTATAAAAACCTCTCAGTACTTTATATTGTAAAACTTTAAATGACGTATGCCTTGATTAAGTTTTCTTTTTGTTTTCACATTACACCACATCGTATAGAATACCAACTCATTGAACAGCTGTCATAATATTTTATTTAAACGTTATGACATCACATAATTACATATCATACCAAGCAATATATAACATATAATCATACCATATCGTATAAAATATCATCACATTATCATATTATATCATGTGGCAATTTGTCTTATGAATCATTATTATATCATATCATAATATTTTCATATTTTATGCAATAGAACCATTACATATCACATTCTACCATATCAATTCCTAACGTATGATATCATTCCGTATCATACCAAACAGTGTGTAATATCATACAATATCGTATATAATATCGTAACATGCAATATCATATAATGTGACATTGTCATATAGAATATATCATATCATAATTCATATTTTATCACATCCTACCATATCACATTATATCATACCAAACAATGAGTCATAATATAGGCATACCATATCGTATATAATGTTGATCCTATGGGAAACTCTACATCAGGAAATCACATTATTATTATAGTGCACAGCCTAATATAATTTGGATCCACCATAAATGACTAGCAGTGGTTCCTATCCTATCTTATTCCTATCCTTGGGTGATTTGGTTGATTTTGGATCCACCATGACACCATGTGTGTAGATACATAATGATTTATACCGGGAAAGTTGATTTTTTAGGTATGAATAGCATTATATTGCTATTGGTATCATTGTTCAAAATTTTAAGTCCTTCATATATTTAGTTTTCTTAAGAATTTTAGATTTTAAAAGTAAATTAGACGTTTCTAAAAGAAGTTACAGGATCTTGAGAAAAATGGTAAATTCCAAGTTTTTACAATACACCCTATTTTGAAAACCTGTCAAATTACTAACCGTTCAGCACAAAGTTATTTGGAAACATTTATGCAGGTATTTTTGTTGTGTCCTGTTCTTTCTTCCACTACTTGATATCTATTGATTATTTATGATTTATGGCGGCAGTTTTTCTTTCTTTGGCGGCAGTTTTAAAGATATTTATTACGGTGTGTGAGTTTCTTTGAAATGCCGCCAGAGAGATATAGATAGATAGATAGATAGATAGATAGATAGATAGATAGATAGATAGATAGATAGATTTATTATTATCTTTTCACTCATTACATGATACAAGAAAAATACATAAGAATAATACATTATAAAGATATAAATAATAATACAAATATAATAATTATGGAAATGCATAATACAACGATGAGTGAAGGAATTACAGTAAAGGCCCAAAGGCCTGTAGCTCTGTAACCCCTTGATACAGGTATATGGCATTTATTTGACATGGCAGCAGGTTGGTAGACAACAAAATGCCGAGTCCAACCAACCAGCTGTCATGTCCATCAATGACATATCCTATGTTAACATTTAAGGAAAAACAAAGAAAAACAAAATGCACATATCAAAAACTAATTATTGAAGTAAATTAATGAAATTAGTGAACAAAATATTGGTGAGGTACACATGACTAAGAATAGCTTTGCATAAGATGTTGTTTATACTTTTTCCGGAATTGCTTCACTGATGACGAGCACTTGATATCAGAATCAATAGCATTCCAAAGCTTTATACCTGCATATTTAATAGATTTCTCACAAAAGACTTTCTTGACTCGAGGTAAGATGAGATTGTTTCTATATCTAGTGTTTATAGCGTGAATTTCAGAGTGCTTTGTAAAAAGGTCGTCAAAAACATTGGGTAATAAGCAATTTGTATGTTTATACATGAATGTCCCAAGCTCTAGAGCGTACATATCTTTGATGCTTAAAGTATTATATTTAAGTAACAGAGGATTAGTTCTAGATCTGTAATTACTGTTACTAATAATACGCAATGCTCTTTTTGAATTTTAAACAGATTATGAATATATGAAGAGCAGGCACATCCCCATCCTAAAATACTATAATTCATGTACGGCAAGACTAACGAACAATATAATGTATACAAAGCTTCACTGGGTAGAAAATGTTTAACTCTGTTAATAACGCCGACATTTCGAGAACAAGTTTTAATGACATTTACAATATGCTCCTTCCAAGTAAGATTTTGATCAATTTGAAGGCCTAGAAACTTTGTGCTGGTGACTCTTTCAAGAGGGGTGACTTCACTATCATTTGAGTCAAGACAAAGATGTAGAGTATAGTCAGAGCATGTATTTTTACCACTGCCAAGTAACATGTAGTTGGTTTTTTTGGCGTTTACAGATAGTTTGTTTACTTTAAACCATCTGTCTATATGAGTAAGCTCTTTATTCATTACTGATGGATTTGTCATTAACGTTAGTGCCGCAGCATGTATTTATGTCCACATTAAATAGGCAAACCCATTCGCCGTAGAAGTGATGATGTAACAGGATTAACTACCATAGCAATAGGTTAAAACAAATTTGTGAATATATATATCGATCTGCATTATAAGTAGGCTGCATCCATCACCTGTGTACGTCTTCAATCACAGATTGAACACAATACTGCTCTTTTTAAGTGCGAGTGATCAGCTTGATATGGTTCAATGTAGATGTACCGCATGAACGTACCACCACTTCTAAGTTTCAAGTTTCCTTGTGGAAGATATATGTAATATTGACTCTTTTAGGTAAAAATTGTGGTAAAAATCACATAAAAAGTACGTTTTTAACCTAAATATCTGAACTCATATTGAAATTTTTCACTTCATCCGATATCAGGAATTATACAGCGTTGTTAGCTCTACATCTCTGCCAAATTTTGTCTGTTTCGGGCCTTTTTCCTATAAATATATTGCACAGTGCGGCTTGACGATGGTGACAAAGCATCCATGTGTTATGCATACACGCATGCAGTTTTCGTCCATTTTCATTAATAGAGAGATTGCGAAATTTACGTGAAACGCGACACGGGAAAGCGAACGGCAAGCTACATTAGTCGAAAATCGGTTATTATGCCCTCTAGAGGGTGAAATCTATTGTGAATTGGTAAATCGTGGAATTACCGTAAGGCGATTACGTTGCGGTTGGTAGCAAAAAATGACGTTCCAAAATGACAAAAAAACGCATTATAAAATGCAGAAAAATGTTATGTTTGTCATGTTATGAAACGAATCAAAGTATCCTAATAGAACAAGTAGAGTCCGACATGTAATAAAATCCATTTTGGGGGTTAAAATTTGATCTCGTATAGACAAGAAGAAGTGAACAAATTTCGATTTTTTTCGACGCGAATTCGAACGGGCAGATTGCCTATTCATTTGTGTGTGGAAAATGCCGTCCAAAAATCAGCTTGCGAAGAGGCGTTTTAGGCAAGATTGTGTCGTGTTACGGCATAAATGCGGTATAATTGTCTGTTTGGGACGGGGAACAGAAGTTCGTGCAACGCTATTTTTCGCCTTGCTTTTTCGTTGTGCATTAAACAGCTGTCAAAGTGTTTTGCTTATAGATACTATTCAGCAAACTCCAAAATGTTTTTAAAACATGATAATGCATGTGTTTTTGGTTTTAGTTAAAACGTTTTGATAACATATCGATATATGTTTATATAAAAATCATGAAAACTCGTGTTATACTGAAAAAATAATACAACAACATTTTAAGCCAAAATTCGAAATGCTATAGTAAAATATCATTTGGCAAACATATTTAAGTGTCTATTGTGTTAGAACGTTTATCAGCAAGTTTAGAACAAAGGTTTTTTTGTATGTTATTAAAACTTTTAATGCCCTTGACCCTCACATAACCTTTAACCCGACATTTAACGTTTTCTGTAATATATTTGTGTTTGCTGGGTAGTAATCGAACTAGGCATATTAGATTATCTATTTTTATTTTGCTTTAGAAAGTAAACAGGGTATTATTTATATGATAATGGAGTTTGTTTCTTGTTATTCGAATAATATACACCAAGACTTCCTGGGCATCCAACACCAAACTCTGTTTAGATTATTTAGACAAATAGCATACACGTGTGAACATAGGCCTATACTCATTTTCTAATAGCCCGCAAAACTCAAATATCGCTAATCTGGACTGAATGCTTAGAGCATTATAGATACAGCCAGTCTTATTTGCATATCAATACCGAGGAAAGTAGTTCGATGAAAGAAGATAATCTTCTCTGGTTCGATGCACCCAAGGAATCAATGGGTGCTTCCTATACGCCGTAGAAGTG
Source organism: Amphiura filiformis (assembly GCF_039555335.1). Taxonomy (NCBI): domain Eukaryota; kingdom Metazoa; phylum Echinodermata; class Ophiuroidea; order Amphilepidida; family Amphiuridae; genus Amphiura; species Amphiura filiformis. Next base: position 5,148,521 of record NC_092640.1, read on the forward strand.
ACGTAGTTAATCGGATTAACTACCATAGCAATAGATGAATACAATTTTGGCAATATCGCCCAGCACTACAACTTTCATGCGGTACCGATGCATTGAACCATAGATTTCAAAGAAATGCTAATCACTTGCACCTGTAAGATTAGTCTCTTTGAAAAGAGCGGTATTGTATTCAATCTATTATTTGATTGAAGACAGGTGATGAGTGCAACCTGCTGCAGTGCAGCGCGGTATATTCAAAAATTGTATTCATCTATTGCTATGGTAGTTAATTCGATTATGACGTCACTTCTACAGCGTATTACCTTTAGATTATTTGTCTCAGCATAGCGCCATCATGATTGCAATTGCGTCTACACGTAGTCTTGGTTCAGACTCTATGCGGCTATCACGAACATACTAGGAACGACGAGCGTTAGGACCGACACAAATTGGCTGTGTAGGAGGCTAGTTTGGATGTGAACGGGACTATGACGTTCTACCGCAAAATGCAGAAATCCGTAACCCGTATGGCGTTTGCAGTGAACGCCTCTCCGCAATCTCTCTGATAGATGCACGACAGCGGCTAAAAACAATACCTTTATTCTCATTCTTAAACACTTCAATTCAAATAAAAATATCATACAAATTTTAATCAAATTAAATCTACATTTTGCAAGGAATTACCTTAAAATCGATCAGTCTCGTTGTTGCTGTGCGCCTCCGATTGGTCCAAATAGCGAGTACGCGTATCGCGTTGACGCACACGCGCTGACCCTTGTGATAGCGTGTCATATCACACGGGTAAAGCTGGGTAAGAATCAATAACATTGCAGGAACGGTCTCAAGTGTTTAAGAATAGTATTTAAGAGAATCGCGTACTCGCACGATTTTGAAATCCGACATTCAAACAGGGAAGTGATAATATTGTCAGCGGAAGAACCACCGGGAACAGTGCATTTATGGGACATAGGGAATACGAGTTGATAGGACAATGAAATAAAGGCATTATGAAAAAGAGAAAAGACATGATTATGATACATCTCGAACAAAAAGTATTGCTACATTTAAATCCAAAGCAATTATTAATAGAAATGAACATGTTATGGATACTTCTCTCTCTCTAACAAGAGAGTTTTATTTCAAGGATAACATTAGCGGGACATTTTGTAGTTCTGGGTCCGAACTAAAGAAAAACTAGGATCGGATAACCTTCGGATACTACCGATGCTGGTCCTGTTGTTTATTCGCTGATTGTATCATCATTCCCAGAACAGCACCAAATATGGGATGCAAGACATTTGACCTTGGCTACACAACATCAACCATGTCACAGACTTCAAGTACTTGGGTTCCAAGATGGGCTCTAGTGCTGGAGACCTAAAAAGAAGAAAAGCACTAGCCTGGACAGCTTTTTGGAAACTGGAACGCCTTTGGAGAAGCCCATCCCTGCCAATCGAAACAAAAATCAAGCTGTACGGGTGTGAGTCATGGGTAATCACCAAGGACATGGAAAACAAGATCAATGCCTATGTAACATCTTGCTACAGAGTCATGTTAAACATCAAGCGTTTGGATCGGATTCCAAATGAAACCATCTACAATCTGACCAACACCACTCTACTCGTAGCCATCAGAGTCAAGATTCATCAACTCAAATTTCTCGGCCATAAACTGCGTCTTACAGACGACGAGCCTGTGAAAGAATATGCCCTTTATATTCCACCATGCGGAGAGCTCCCGCTCATTATTTTATTAGTAAAATATCGCGGGAAAAATTAAATGTGTAAAGGACTTAGAAGGGTTTATCATCTTGTTGGGTCTGACAATATTTAGCAATATTTTATCCATGATCTATCGCTAATTTGTCAAATATTGAATAAAAACACCTACTCTAGGTTTCCTGAATCCATATGCATTGCCTGCGTTGTAGTTCTCTCCCGGGCTCTCTAAGACTTGAGAGATGCCTCACCGAAGAATTGATATGTTTCACACCCCGATTTCCAAATTTATTACCAGACAAATCTAACTTTGTTAGCTTTGTTAAATGGTCAAATGACATTAAAACTATGTCGTTGTCATCTAGACCAGTCAATTTAAGATTGAGCTCCCTGAGATTGTTTGTATTTTGGAGCATTTGAGATAATATCTTTCCTGCGTTCTGAAAATGATTATAGCCTAGATTCAGAACTTGTAAGTTCAACATTCCTGAAATGACAGGATCTAATACCCACAGCGTTAGATATGTCATTTTTATACCATCTAGATTAAGGTATTCTAAATGTGGCATAAGTGATAGGGCTTCTTTCAATTTGCCTCCAAGAGTATCATCAACTTTCCCACCATCATGTATAATACCACTTTCACTGATATCAAATTTACGCATTGGTAAGGTTTGTGGTCCATCAATTACACAGCCTGTAGTTTGAGATGTAGCATTTTGTTGGAGTAGCTTTTTGCCGGCTCTGATACACGTGTCTAGCAATAGTTCACAGCAAGTCTTTGGTACTTCCTTTACTCTTACAAGTAATAAACTTTCGAGGCTACCAACAAGGTGTTCGAAGTAAAGACTTGTACCTGTTCGGATGTTAAGGAGATCGTGAAGAAGTTCTCCCCAGATGGACGACTGTGTGAATGTGCCAATCAGTGCAAGGTGACGTAAATTTAATTGCCATGTCAGAAATCGAGTCAAAATGTTTGAATTTAATGAGCAAAACATCTCGACTTTAAATGAATTAAGATACTTATTGATAGAAACCAATTCAGTACCTCTTGAGAGAAACTGCTCACAATCAATGACGTTGTCTTTGTTCACAAAAATGGACATCGCTCTAATACTACCCAACCACGTTTGCACTTTATTCGTACCCTGTTTGTGGCCCGCATAGTGATGTAATATAGACCATAGTTCTGCAGTCATGTGATATGGCATATCCAACGAATCCAATGGACAGAGAATATCATGCAATGCAGGGTGTATTTGTGAATCCGTTTCAGCTTCATATAGGAGCGTTAGGGGTAACTGCCAGTCTACATCGCATTTATTGACTACGTGCTGCAGGATGATTTCAGCTGCTTCATAATTCAACCCACAACAGAACCTCAGCAGATATTGCATGCTCTTAATATTTTTCGCATTAATTTGATAGAGGTAGTATTCAAATCTACTCCGGTCATGTACTGCTAGACTGGACCAATATTTAGCAGCAGCGAATTCCTGAAAAGTCTTGTGAAGAAATGAATATTGACAGCCCTCTTTCTGATTACTATGAACTTTAGTCAAGATTCCTAGTGCATCAGCCATTTTGATGATGTCATCATCGCGGAAAAGAAAATGTACCAGGAGGTACCCTATCAAAAAGCCAAAGATTTTAAATATCAATTTCAGGTATGAAGACTCGATTCTGAGACCGAACTCTAAACCTATGAATCCACATAAACAGCTACACAATAATGCAATCCACAAATGCCTAGTGCTGAGTTGAGATCGAGTTTCTTTCAGCAAATCCTGCCTGTCGAAGATCAGTTTTGTATCATCAATCAACAAACCATTCAAAGCAGTGGAACCTAAAATTAACAGTACATCATCAACTTTCCAGTGCTGTGTCTCTGTGAGAGTCGCAAGCGGTGAGGTTTTAGCATAATACTGTGATGCAAATGTGTCTATGACCTGTCTATACAAAGCTGTCATTCTCACAGGTATTTCGCCTGCTGTGTTGAAGATGTGACACATCATTGCTAATAACAGTGGGAAAAACGAAAGGGAATTGAGGTAAGAATTCTTCACTTTTTTCAGGAGGCCATCAGCTTTTTCTGATGAGTTTTCATTGGAAGTTGAAGTAAAGTACTTGATAATAAAATCTTCCCTACTTTCATCAGAGAACCCCGTAAGCATGACATGAACAAAGCCATTGTAATGTTGACACAATTTATCGACTTTGTCTGGTCTAGTTGTAACAATGACAAAGCTCCTATGAAGAAGCTTGCTACTGAGAACTTCTTGGTGTGATTTCAACTCATCATACCCATCAAGTAAAAACAAACATTTGTCAGCGTGAGTTATCAACATATTCGTAATTGCTTCTTTGCTCATGTCAGGTAGCAATTGATCTTGAATACAATCAGCAAGATTCATACCAGATTGCATGCGCCTGATATTGAGAGCAAAAACAAGGTCAAATTTACTCAATGGGTCTTGAGATTCACCATCAGCATCTTTTGTGGGCAAATCAGCCCATTGATAAGCCAGTCTATTGATTAATGTTGTTTTACCAGTACCTGCATCCCCTCTTACTAATACATGGCGTATACTTTTCTTACTCTTACTTTCTAAAGTTAACAAGTCTGTATACTGTACAAGTTCCTTTTGAATAACTTCCGTTGGTCTCTTCTCTTCTTGGATTAGACGCAAATCTACAAAGAACTCTTCCAGTGGAAACTCTCTTGGCATACCGGGTAGAAATCCGATGTCACTTCTGTTAGTTTTGTATTCGGCTTTCAATTGGTATTGGCACTGGGTCAGGTCAAAAGGATGTACTGTATGGATAAAATATGCACATACATTTCCATGATAAGTGATAAATTGCCAAACAAATGATCAATTTTATGTTAGACAAATTATGGTAATTTCCATTTTAGAAATCGATTGTCGTGGTTATGCATGTTGGCCTTGCTACACTGGGCATAGTTTGAATTTGATTCATATTGTTTTTCATAAGTACAGAAATCCTGTTATGGAGCTTTCTTTTGAAAATCCTCTGTTCATGGTTCCTCTGTTCATGTGAGAATACGTGCATAGTAGTCCGGGTCACCAAGAGAACTAATATCTAGGCAACCAATATACTAATTTGTAATTAGTATAACATTTGTTGTGGATGTTGTGCAAATGAACAAGCGTGGGTTTTATACCACGTAGTATTTTAAACGCATAATAAGGAATCTTATCAGGCTTATTGTGAGTTCAAACAAATGTGTGAACATGTGTGATTGCACTGTTTTATTGCTGCGATATCAGCAAGTCATAGTGGTCTGAAGAAGAACAAAATAGTTCAGGTTGATGTCATTTTTTTTTCAAATGGCTGACATGGCCACATTTACCACAGGGCCAGATGGGCCCGGCCCAGGGCCCAAGATCCAGGGGGCAGAAATTTGGGAAAAAATAAATTTAAAAATAAACAAAAAAGAAAGAAAACAAAAGCAAAGTGAGACATTAGAATAAGATTAACCAGTTATACAGGGGTGGTTGGTGTGGGTGTAAAACGCAGTGGCGTAAACTTCTTCTCACATTGGTATACAGGTTGGTGTAAAATCCGTAAAGCAAAGTGAATTGTGTGTCTTTTGCTCTCAGCATAACTTTTCTGGAACATGTGCCATTTTAAAGCTAAAATGGTCCGACCTTTAACCGGAACAAATGCGATTGTTAAAGCCAAAATGGTTAAATATAATGTTAATTTAATCAAAAACACACGTATTTGCGTAACATGGGGGGAGGGGGGTAATGCATAGAAAATCCCCCTCGTCTAGTCTAATACTGTGGGATCCCCGGGATCTTCGCCTATGGTAACACGTTGATCCGGAGAGCCAGCGGACCTTAATTGTAACCTCTTCAGGGCCCTGAAAAAAGTACGTCCGGCTCTGATTAATGAATTGCGATGTCATAATAATATATCCATTGATGATATTAAAAGTGACATAATAATTCTCGTTGGTTTCCTCTTGCTTAATGTGATTGGGTCTTACATATTCAAATATTTACCGTTTTCTTTGATTTGTTTGTCTACATCCTCTTTGAATTTGATCATTTTATCTCGTAATTCCATATGGATTTCATCTTTCATCTTGCCTGTTACTGCCTCCATCTGAATCTGGAATTTTTAAACAAGACAATAGAGAAATCTGTTTAATTGTAAAATACTGTTCTGATTATCGCCGAAATTGCTCAAACAAGGATGGTCCAATTTCATCGCATGGTACTACCAGTCCTTACATATGCTGGTATACTGTGATTCGCCTCAAGTTCGGTAGCGACGATAGCGCATATTTCGCTGGTCGCAGTATTATTGATTTTGACAAAATCCAGAGTCGGTCTTCCAGTAAAATATCGTATACTTACCGAGCTGAGTTTAGCTCGAACATATTGAGCTGACTTGAAATGCTGGGGATGTAACTGTGCCAGACATGTAACGAGGGCTTCAAGGTCTTGGAAATACTCTTTCACTTTTTGGTCATCGAGGAGCATGTTCTTCTGTAATCCCATGTGGGACAACTCGTTTCTGATCTCCGCAACCTTGAGGAACGAAAGTTTGAATAATAGTTTTTTACAATAAATTTGACTGATATATACGTATAAATGTTTAACAGAAATAAATTGAGCCCAATTATACAATAATATACAAGGGCGTGTTCAGGAGTTGAATAGTGTAACCGGGGACTGAGAGGATATTAGGCGGATTTTTCAAGAATTATTGCAGATTAGCCAGGGGACTGGCGCCCATCTGCACCTGGACACCCGGGTCCGCCCCTGGTATAACCATGATAACTACGTCATGCACGCGAATGGGGTTAACAGGAAGGATGATGAGCAATGACAGTGCCCATATAATAAGAGGATAACATGTTGTACCTTTTCAACAAATAATTGATTTTGGTTATCACGTAGGCCTACATCACGTATATCACTGTTTCATTAGTCGACTCTTTTGCATGATAAGCAAACCTTTTTAATCGGGCATGGTAAACATCATCCTGTAATCATTTAATTGAGAATCATCCTAAAAGCATCCTACTAACCTTCATAATTGTGTCGTAGCTGACTTTGTCTCCACCATGGAAGCCGCTAAACCTCGCCATCATCATCAATACACTAGCAGAATCAAAGTCAGATATACTTGTGTATTGAGTTGATCCAGGATTAGTTTTGCTCTTTGGAAGTCTCAGCACGAATGCTTTTGCCACTTCGATATGATTCTTCATGAGATTGGATTGGTTGATATTCTGCCACGTTAGTTGTGGTTTCGCTGGAGGATTTGGTGGTGGATATAGTGCAGCTTCTATGGCATTGCACCAATCCACGCAACTCTGGCATGATGCTGGTAATTTTGGCTTCTTTCCATCTGGACAATGTCCTGTACACGATGGTAATGTCTGTTGTTTGCTTATATGCCATACTTTGAGAGCATTGTCAACTGCTGGTAACACTTCATACGTCAACAGGTGTAAACCTTTGTACACTTTGTAGTAAGCATCTAAGTCTGATACAGCCATGTTGACCTGTAAAGACACTGTTATAAGTGGATAAATACATAATATTGTAGCTATCATTTTCAACTTGATTTTAACTTATATCTGATACATTGACAGAGATGGATATTTAGTAGCCCAGGTTTATTAGCTTTCAGTATATTTGATTTAAGCCACAAATACCGTCCATTTATCACGATGTTGTTCACGTAATGTTATTGACTGCACAACTGGTATGGTTGAAAATATACGTTAATTCAATTATCTTCAGTTCTTCAATTATCATTTATTTGTCAGGTGTAGTATCGTAACTACCGAAGTCGAATGCAGGCGTTTAGGTTTTTGAGATTGAATATTAGATGCTATATATAATAACAGTATTTTGATTGATGTACTTCCTGGTACAGGGCGGATCCTACTATATTATAGTAGCATGGCAAATTTAATTCAGTTTACAGGAAATCCGAAAAGGTACCAGTAGTTTTATAACTTACCTAATCATATCCTCTGCATTTGTGATTCGTAGCCGATAGAAATAAGAAGCAGGACAGATTAGCAAAGTATTAAAATTAGAGGGTTGTGTTGCGACAAGTACATGTAGCTATTGTAATCTAATGCAAATAAATAGAAGGATGACCCATGACCTGACTAAAGGTCTCACGGATAGTAGACTCTTTACAGTCGTTTAGTGTTGTTACAACTACAGTTACAACTACAGATTATATAATTGACGAGCGAAGCGAAATAAATATTATGGGCGTTGATGTGGCTTGCCACGGGAATCTTCGCCTGCAGTACAGAAGTAACCAAGTGCCAGTGATCAGTTCGCAACACACTAGATATGGACTTCTTGAAACGTCTACAGAAGACCCACAGGCAACGCAAGCATCCTCCTCACTTGGTGGAAGCAGAAGCTATCCAAAACAAGACCAAGACTCAGACAGTGTACTTTCCTGATGGCACTCATGAGGTAGGAAATCTGGTGTTGAAGCCATTTTGTAACATTTACAAAGTATTTCAAAATCCTGATTTTTAGTCAATAGTAATGTACTAGTACCTTAGTAACATACCCTGCAAAGGTAAATGCTTCATGTGCTGTATTTGTGACAAAATCCGCGTTTTTTAAATAAAACGACGGAGTACGTCGTTTTATTATACGATCGTAAAATTAGTGAGGCGTACGAGATGTTCATAACACTGTATGTAAGCCTACATGGCTTGCGGGAAGGTCACAGCACATCAAATGGACCTTCCCAAGTCACGTTCGACAGAGAGACACGCATTGGCGACATGTGCGCTGGTATTGAATAGCGATTTTCTTGGTTTTGCCAAAATTATAAGGAGGCATATCTGACCGTGAAAACTAATATTTAGTGGAAAAGAAATACAATTTTTTTCCTTATGTGAAAATGTTACTTTGACCATGGAAGTAAGAGACATTATGTCTCTTACTTCCATGCTTTGACCTAGTTAACATCAGTATAAGCTAACAGGTGTAGACTCAGTTCTCAGTCTCATTTATTTACTCCATTGATACTGGGATATATCTCAAGAAGTGACTTTAAATAACAAAAATCTAAATCATCAGGTATGGAAATCAAATTCCTTATTTAATAAAATTATTTGTGCTGGTAAATAAAACATTTGATTGAAACAATTTTTTTTGGATTTTAAACTCGAAATCACTGAAGATGTCTATGGGAGGAATCTCAGTCCCATATAATGAACGTGGTATTGAACTGAGGTTTGAGGCTAGGCAACACTCCTTCATTAACTAAACTGAAACAAAATTACACACAGATTTACTTCAATACTCTACTCTTAACACATGTCAGTAACCAAGCAGGTATCCAACTGACACAACAGCAAAATGCACATGACATGGGACAGCTTCCTGGACCACATTCACAGCCTAGCCCTGTTTCATGAAAAAAGTGTATGAAAAGCAGAAAGCAGCACCGTTTTATCATCTGTGCAAGGATCTTGTGTGCATTCTCACAGATTTTTTGTCCTGGGTGCCAAATGTTGGGCTGTGAAAGTGAAGGAAGTCCAGGAAGCTGTCCCATGACAGTGCATTTTGCTGTTGTGTCAGTTGGACAACTGCTTGGTTACTGACATGTGTTTTGAGTAGAGTATTAAGGTAATCCCGTGTGTAATTTTGGTTCATTTTGATTGACAGCATTTAAAGATATGACCTTGTGATTCACAAGTTGTAAAAAATTATAAGTTTCTTTTTGAGCTCAGTTTAGTATCCACTTTACTTTGTACATGAAATTAGGTCACATTTCATGACTAAAGCAAAACAATGTAAATTACTGCTCAGACCCGACAATCCGTATATTAAAGGTTGAACAAAATATCTTTATTTTTATGCTTTGTTCTGTATTAAGATCACTAGATGGTTATGTTTTTCCCGCTGTTTTATGTAAAATGTATACTTTATATTCTTAATTCTCATGTAACTTTTTGGCAGAATTTTGAAGTGGATTCTGTTATAAGAGCCAAGGATTTCTGTGTCACCATTGGACAGAGACTCCGACTCAAATCCTCTGAAGGATTCAGTCTCTTTGTGAAAATTTCAGATAAAGGTAAAGAGAGAACAAATAACAAGTTGAAAAGCAAATATGCACTATCGTATACTATTTTATTCGAGGTCCAATTTTGAAGGGCGAGGGCTTTGTTCACACTACGTCTATCATCATATCTTTTTCAAATTACAATCATGATCGGTTCCGAAAACACAGGGGATGCAACGCCGTGTTTAATTTGTTAAACACAAGGGCTAGTACAAATCAGTCCTCATAGTGTTTTGGGAAACAGAGTTCTATACAAATAATGCCGATGTTGCAAATTAGTTTATTTTTTTATACTCATCAATGTGGGGTTTAATGTAGACTACAGTAATAATGATAATCATCTGAGGCGAAATTCGTCTCATTTATAGTCATGCTCTTATTTTGGACTGATTGTAGTGTATGTGTGTAGCCTTCAAATGTGAAATATAGTCACTATATCAGGATTATTGATTGTTAAAGAAAATGTACAATATGCAGTTTGTCTTGCTTTGCGTTTTCAGTTATCAGTATTCCAGACGGAGATTTCTTCTGTGACTTTGTGAGACATCTGACAGATAAGTTCAGAAAAGCAAGACCTGGCAGAGATGGTAAGCTTAAGAACACTATGATCCACTACCCTATTGCTGTATGGATGAATTGACGTGTGACGGCGTACCAAACGTGTGACTGTCATTGTTCTTTGGCTGGCAGTATGCACAAAAGTAAATTGGTCGCATGTTCTTCCCCGGGACAGCATATTAATCGATAGAAAAGTCCCTTGCTATTGTTTATAGATTGATGCTGGCAACTCATCTATATTCCAGTTGAAATCCATACACATGGGAGACATGTCATTAATGTTCTACACAGGAGGTGTAGATTTCAATTTTATTTACTCATTCAGGTAACCCCATTTGAAATTCTCACTCCCTGGGTCATATATGGATTTCAACTGAAATAGCCCATTATAGAGTCCATTGGTCTGTTCTTTGTGCAGATCATTTTATTTTAATGACATGGCGTGGCAATGCAGAATATTCATAAATGGTTTGCATATTTCATAATTATACAAATTCGATATCATAATCATGATAATCAACATTCCATTTGGTATAAAATCAAAATGCATGAATTCAAATTTTGCAAATTAAGATTTTATACTATTGATATCATAGAAAGTAAAGAAAAATCAACGTCCACTTGTGTATTGTGTATTATTGATTCTTTTGTAAGAATTAAACTATGAAGAATTTTTCAATTTTTAACATTTCCGTGTCGAAAACCGAAAAAGGTTCCATGCCTGCGCTTACCTACCAAGTGTTCTTTATGAAGAAACTCTGGACCAACACACTACCAGGAAAAGATCACAATGCAGACGTTATATTCCACTACCATCAAGAGCTTCCCAAACTGTTACGAGGCTACCATAATTGCTCCGAGGATGAGGCTGCCCAGCTGGGGGCGCTGCTATATCGCATCAGATTTGCTGAGGATGAGTCTGAATTCAAGAGCATTCCACGTATGTTGAAGGATTTGCTGCCAGCCGATATGGTACGCACAATGTCACCAGACGATTGGAAAAGGGTAAGATATTTGATATGCTTAAATTAGCATTCGTTAAATATTCTGATCCAATCAGATCAAGGTGGAAATTTCAAAACTGAGATACAAGCAATAGTACGCGTGGTGTTGATGACAGGTCTGTATACAAACATCTTCCAGGGTCTACTAACTTTTTGCAGGGCAAGGACAATTTCATAAGTAATAATGTGCTATAGTAACTACCACATTATTAGGGTACTTTTGAAATTATCTTTGCCCTGCAAAACTGTTGTTGTTCTAGGGTTGGCGACTCTTTAGAATTATCAGCCTTACTGGCTAGTGTCAACCCACAAAAGGCAAGGTACAACCTTGTAGGTTTGAAGATATCTGATGATTAAAAATCATGTTTTTTTACTCGCAATGACGACAGGATTGCGTGAATTAATATGGATCCAGCAAATGTTGTTCGTGAATTGGTGTTGCCATGTAAGCAGGTGATACTTACTCTGCTCTTTGTTCTTTGCAAGTGCCATTTTAACAATATGTTGATTTGTATTGATAAACAGAATATTGTAGCAGCTTACAACAAACATGCAGGCAAGTCAAGAGATGAAGCGAAGATTGCCTTCCTTGAGGTTATGTACAGATGGCCAACATTTGGATCGGCATTCTTTGAAGTTAAGGTAAAGCTGAAGTGTTATGGACAATGAAGATTATATTCAAAAATCTCTCCCACGAATAAGCTACACAGGGGACTCATACTATAAAAGTCTGAATTAAAGATAAGATACTAGTTTGCGTCTGATGTCACCTAACAAACTCAGAATTGTTATGATGTTTGTGATTATTAAAATGTCTGATTGCAGCGGTAAAACAGCGAGCCTTCATGAATATGCTTATGGTTAGTTTTTCAACATACAAACCGTCTCAAAATGTAGGTCTTAGTGATAGCAAAGCTTCAAGTCAACATGGTCAATGAACAATGTCTAGAATCGTTATTTGTGACTTTCATTAGAGAAGACATCCTTTCGTACTTTTTAAATTTCCTTACCAAAAAACATATACATTTGAATTGCTAGCTGCATTGAACTTAAGCCTTGATTGGTTGATGTTTAATGTGCAATCATTAGTATAGTTTTGTTTAACAATCCTGGTACATATAGTATTGTGTAATTTGTAGGAATGTTATTCTTGTATACCAGTACTTGCTCATGTCGTCTGGTCATTTGTTAATCCAAAAAGAAATTTGAAAAGATACGTAGTGGAGAAAAATGATGGGGAAAAGAGACAAACATTGATGTTACAGCTATTTGGTTCAACTATAGTTCATGATAAATGGAAAGATCACTTGACATTTTGAAATGTTAATATAATTACTACACCGTTACCATGGTTACCTTACCTTCTGCATATTGGGTATGGATGAATCAGTTTTGAAAAAGTGGAGACAATTTTAGAATATTATCCTCTTTTGGTAATTTTGTATCAAAATTTTGTATTTAATGTTGAGATTGGAAATATTCAAACACGAAGAGGCAAAAGTAGTAAGTATTCATGTGCACAAGGTAGCTAACAGACGTTATTTCTTGTTTTTGTTGCAGCAAACATCTGAGCCAAACCTCCCTGATATCCTACTGATAGCAATCAATAAACTAGGAGTTGTTCTGATTGACCTAAGAACTAAGGTAAGAGGTGCCTTACTTAAAGCCATATTATAATATTTTCGTACAAAATAGATTAGCACTTCTTTGCTATAAAATGTTAGGTTTTACTGTCAGATGTATCCCATTTTATTTTTGAGCCGAATAACTACAGCAAATCAAAGAAAATTGGAATTTACTACCAACGCGTATGTCGCCAATACGTACCACTCCTTCGGTCATGTTATGGTACGACACTTTGTTGTGGTGATCACCGTCCCGCACACCGTGTACGTACTGTGTTATGAACATCGTGTATGCGTTCGACTAATAATTCCATTGTCATAATAAAACGCCGGTTCCATCGTTTTATTCAAAATCTCGGATTTTGACAAAACTACAGCACCTAGAGTCTTGATTTTTGCAGGGTATATTGGTTTAATAAAGTGCAACATAATCGTGTAAAAATAAATTTTAAAAAATCAACGAGGGCGTCCTCCTCAGCAAATGTTATAATATGGCTTTAAATCAAAGACAGAATTAAAAAGATTTGTTTGCATCTGACATCACAGTTAATGAAACGGCCCTTGGTTGGTTAATAGCGCGTCGAAGGAAGGTGACTTCATCTGGTTCATTCATCTGAAAAGGGGAATATCAGAAAATTGCGAAAATTTACGGTACTTTTACTCCTTTTGGAGAAAGTTTGGCATTGGGATATTCCAGTTGAAATCCATACACCCCCTATGGAACACATGACCTTAATCTTCCAAACAGGGAGTGTGAATTTCAAATGGGGCTACCTGGAGACGTGACTCCACTCCCTATGTGGGAGATTAAAGACCCATTCAGTGATCCCAGCGCAAGTTTAAAAAATCAAAATTATTTATAAATTGCTTATAAATAAAGGATATTCTTTCAAATTGTCATTTGATATTTTTGAAATGAAAAATTTGGCAAAAAACGAAGAAAACAGCAGTATTGATGAAGTTGAAGCCCCGTTCAAATCGGTATGAACACGGCAGAGTGCCGAATACGCAAAATTGCTGTTCTGAATAAACGGCGTTTGAAAATCTTGGTACCATTCCATTGGTCCTTCTAAAAATTTAGAACATTCATGAGCACTCATTTGAAATTTATATTATAGAAGTGAATGTACACGAATTATTGGCAGTACTTGCATGTTCTGAAATAATCGATATATCCATCAAACGCGTTTTAAAACGTCTCTACCACTGCGCAGAGAGAGGTCGAATACGCATTCAACTTGAGTAAACCATAGCACGCATTCTTGATTTGGGGGCTTTTATGTAGAAATTACTGATTGTCCTAAGGCTATGTAGACTTAACTTGCTTTATAACTTATTTTAATAAATAGTCATCCCTGTAATATTGACCAAAAACTCGAGGATTTTAAAGTAAAAATAACAATATTGGTCTATATTTTGCGTATGATTTTCCGGGATTTTCCAATTTCACGGGCGCGCACTCACATTTTTAAGCCACGACAATATCATGTGGGGTATGTTTGTACTTATTTTGGTATCACTGGATAGAATATACCTACAGCTATACGTTGGTATCAAATATATTAGTATAGGACATTTAATATAGATAAGTCGGGGTTTCCCGCTATACAATACTATAGATCAACATGATTTGTACAGCTAAGTATACGATTCGTCTCTCTGCCGAATTAATTTTTCGCACTTCGGCGCGATTCGTCCAAATCAAAATTTCAATAACTACATCGGTGAGTAAGATCTGCCTTTTAATTTTTGGTGGAAATAAAAGATAACCTGAAACATAATCATCAGCATACAAAAACTCAATTTGCTCAAAATTCTCGATTCGTCACTCTGCCGAATTCATAACGATAATACATGAAGCTACAGATTCATGTAAATGCCTTATTTTGTCTTAAATGCAGAGCGTTCTGCTGAACCACTTGCAGGCTATTTTAGCACATCTATGACCCGGGGGGGGGGCACTTCAATATGAAATGGATATAGGTGTAGGGTTGGCACTTTCGCACTAAGGGGCATTCGGTGAGAGCAAAATGTAAAAAATATGGGGTCATTAGGTGAGAGCATGATTTTTGGCATCCGGTGAGAGCAAAATGTAAAAAATATGGGGTCATTGGGTGAGAATTTTGATCGTATTTACGATCATCCGGATGAGCAAATCACTGCATGAAGGTCATGTCTTCCATAGGGAGTGTATGGATGTCAGTCAGAGTAGCCCATTTAGAGGGAAACTTTGCTTCTCCAAAATAAAGAAATACAAATTGTGAGACATTTAGCCTATTATCCTGCACTTTTAATAAGCCGTTTATAATAAGTATAACTTAGTTAAAATTGTGACTCATATTAACAGTCCAAATCCTATTGCAACCAAACTTTGGTTATAGCTGCACTGTGGGAACTGTCATTTAATGGTAGTGTTCCACAGTTTTATTCTGATTCAATAGAAAATAAAGATCAATTTAAATTGTATTTTATCAATATTTTTCACAGGAAACTCGAGCAACAATCCCATTCACCAAGATCACCAAGTGGAGCAGTGGTAATAATTATTTCCACATAACCATGAGCAGCCTTGTCAAGGAAACTAAACTACAATGTGAAACATCACTGGTAAGTCTTATATGAAGAGACTTGTTAGCTGTATGAAATAAATTTCAATTCCAACTCACCCTTTAATTAATTTGTACTTTTTATCTGGATGTTGACCAACTAGGTGAATTTATTGTATTCCTCTTATTCAGAAAATGAGTTTTCATAGATGTCACACAAAGAGAAACAAGTGACATGGCTACATCTATTATCACATGCCCACTATATTTCTTAGAAAAATATATACCGGAGCTACCCGGGGTACATTGTAGTATACGAGTGTCCTGTGGCTGAGTAAATTGGGTGGAACAATAGGTTATGTGTGAGATTTTTTGTACAATCCGTCAATCAATAGCCATTGTTTCTGGTTTTGTTGGAGCAGTTCAAATCTTGTCTAAATGCTAAATGTGACCCGTTGCAGCAAAAGGTACCTTAAGTCGGGTTATACATATATCTCATTTTACTAGTGCCAAACACATTCTAAACCAATCGTTTATCCTATTCTTGAAGAGGATAATAAGCTAGTACCTATGTCTATAGAATTATTTGTTATACAGCTCCAGCCTTTTTTTGCTATGGCTAATCCCTGTTCAAGTGGCGTTTTACAAAGCATTTTGTCTAGGTATGTATTAGCCACCCAATAACAATAAGAGTACATTCCTGAACATCGTTGACCTCGGGATGATTGTTTGATATTCTCTGCCAACAATGTGAAAAAAGAGACACATGTAGCAGCCGACATAAGGTACCTTAACGGGTCACAAATATTGTTCTATTTTTTGTTCATTTTGCAGGGCTACAAAATGGATGACCTGTTGACCTCATACGTAGGTCAGATGCTGAACAAGCAGCAGGGTGGTAGCAGTGGTCCACATGCCATCTCATAACATAACGGCAGTAATATGGTGACCAATAAATGCATCAGCCTTATAACATTGCAATGTACTTATTTCACAATAAGACCCAATTCTGTTATTCACCATACTGCAGACATACAACACTCCACTAAGTGGTTTACAATATTTGAATATTTAAATTTTGAGTGGGACATAAGAGGCTTGAGAGCATTTCCCACTCAAAATACTGTACAAATGTTACTATATAATGTTTTTATATAAAAACCTATTGTAAGACTTGCACTTTAATATGTCTGTTGAAAGTATACGGTAAGCTTCAGTCTGTAAGTTGAAAAGCTAGCCTGTACATTGAAATCAACAACGTACCAAAATTTGGCTTGTCAAGATGCGGATGAGTGGCGTATCACCAATAGCTTATTTGTTTTATACTTAGCCTGAGTCCCTCGGCCATATTAACCCTAGAATTTGTAGACTACCGTATATTCACTAAAAACGCCCCCTCTAATAAACGCTCCTATCATTATTTGCAACCAAACTGTTCCATAAATGCTGTCACGTTAAGGTTAGCAACTATTTTAAACTGTTGCGATTCGGAAGTTCACAGCATCTTGCGAATGGTAGTAAGCTTTGGCAAAAATAGCATTGATCATTTCATTGCGAGTGTGTAGCAGAATTCAAATATCACAGATATACTTTTGTAGGTCCTGTGGTTCTTGAGTTATGTTGTAAAGAAGGCTGAAACAACAACACTTTTGAAATCGCCGATTTCACAATACCCATGTGCTCGGCCATTGTTATCGAGAGTGTTTACATATTTGTAGAAATTCTACGGTATATTGTTTGTGGACTAGTGATGGTTTGGGGAATAATCGTGGTAAAAATACCTGTAATTAACGCCTCTTCTCGAAAATGGTACGCACCCTGGAGGTGCATGTTTATTAGCGAATATACGGTGTCTTATAACAAAAATTATTTCATATGGTTTGTATTACATAAGACATATCAATGCAAATAAGGGAACAAGCCTGAAGATAGAGGACGTCCTATAAACGAAACTAATTTCGTTTCTCGGCCGACCCCACCCTCCCTGCCAGAAACGTAATCTTGAAATTTTGACAATATGCCGGGGTTATTACGTATTTTACAAGGAATTAAACTAGACAATGGGCAAAATAGGTTAACCCTATAATGTAGTAAGGCTGTGGAGGGTACTTTTCTTACACTTTCTAACCTATATAACAAAACATAAAAAATACCTTGATAACTAATTGAACACTACCACTTTGAACTTCTTGATCTGCAATTATGAAGGTATAACTAGTGTCTTAAAAAAGGGGATTCTAAAACATAACATGTTATGATGTTATACGCACGAGTAGGCCTATATTTATAGGGGATGGCTGCTTTGAGATTCCTGTTTTAGGTCTCCGCTTTTAATTAATTAATTTATTTATTCGTTAATTATTCAGGAAAATTCCATCAATACAAAAGTACTGGTCTCCCTGGAAGCCCTGATAACATACATATAACATTGATATACAAATAATATTATTAGAATATGAATAATATACAAACATGGAAATTTAGAACAAGTTCAAATAAATAAATTAATGAGGAGGGCTATAATAAGTTCCTTATTGATATCTTAAATACAAACATATACAAAATTATAGGGCATTCTTGAACTCATCCAAGCTTAGTGAATCCAAATTGGCACAGAGATTAAAAGGTTAAATAACGTATTAACTATGTACAACGTTTACACGTTCTATTTTAATACATATTTTTCAACAAGGATACCTCAATAACTACTTTGTATATATTTCATATATGTTTCAGTAATTTCTAACCAATTTATGTACTCCAAACATTCATTTCAACGAGTATAGCCAACGCTCTGCAGGGTCTTTTGTTCTATTGTTTCCGATTAGAGCGCTGACATATTGGAAAATGTTGCCAATCAATATTCATGAGAGTGTACATTCAACGTCCAGTTTTCGAAATTGGGTGACTTGTGTTTAGCAGGTGTGAAATACATCTGACTGGGCGTTTTAATTACGTAACGAATAAAGGCATTGACATCATCGAATGGCTGCCCAGTGCTGTTATGTGTTTAGTTATTATATAGGCCTAATAATTATTATTAAATGTATTCAACATTCCTTTCTTTTCCCTTCTCTATACTTATTCTTTCCTATAAGCCTACACTTTATCACTCCCTCGCTCTCCTTGTTTCCTTTCACCGTATCTCTCTCATTCCCATCATTTTCCTTATATTTCTATTTATCTACTTGTCTTTATTATATCTTTTCATTTCTCCTTTCCTCCAGCCCTCTCTCATTCTCCATTTCTCCCCTCCTCCCCTCTTCCTCCCTCCTCCTCCCAACACTTCTCACATGGGTGAATCTTCCCCTTCCCAACCCCCCTCCCCTCATTGGGTACGCCACTATTTCTATACCAATCTCCTTCTTAAAATAAAATTAAATGGAAATTTCTTAAAAACAACCTTTATAGGCCGATACTTATGCTTACATGTATACGTATAGCGATTACCATTATAGTGTAATATAGATATGTGGAAATGGCAGCCTTCATACATTCTAATGTGTAATCGATCAGCAAGAGCATTCAATTTATTTAAATGAAGCGCCTAAAGTCAGGTGGGTGGTAAAGATGATTGCATCGACAGCTAAAGCCTCCTTTATAGACATCAGACCCACACAAGCACACATTTGGGATACGTGGGAACAATGGCACCACTTTACACATGACTGCCCTTACACATGACTGTGTTGTGGTCACTTATTGATACTCGCCTGTTGTGTAGAGCGTTAATGATGCCGGATCAGTGACCAATTTAATGGCGGAACCCCTTTGTTCGAAACAATGGTACCACTTTTCTGAATAGCCTGTCGCAACTTCTAATCGGCATCAAACGAACAAAGCATTATATAATCTATTGCGACTCTATTTCTATTAAAAGCTCTTTGAGTATAGCTACTTAAACCTAGCTGTTATTCAACCCGTCTGAATGATTATAGCAGCTTAAATATGTCTACATCTTTATACCATATATAACAAGTATTGTTTCTCAGGTGACAAACTTTGGAATTAAAAGTGCTCAAATCCATTATAGGTGAGCGTAGAAACAAATTCAAAATATAGACCTCTGTGAAAGGCTACCGTTACTAATAGTTTCACGGCATACACTCACTTACAATCATTAGGTATATCGATCATCATACGGATAATTTGTCATGGTTTCAACTTAGGCCTGAGTGCTCAATCTCGCCGATTAACTCTTCGGCGTGCCCGGAACCTAAGCCGCAGATCCACGCCGATGCACATATGCTGAGAAATAAAATACTGTTGCGATATGCACTAACAAAATGTATGTCTGCTTGATGAAAAGCCATGTTCAGTCACCCGTTTATCGGCTTGATCGGCCCAACTCCTGCATTTCTCGCAACCGGCTTATAACACTTGACAACAATACCCTTAAAAATTATGTCCTTGAGTGCGTTGATTCTTTACTGGATTCTATCGACTGATCCGCAATTGCTCACGGTGAGTAAACTCAAGTAGGTACTACAATAAACATTAATATAAAGGTTTCTTGTAATGAATGACAAACCGTCGAACAAGAAGATGGCAAGATGTTGGGAACTCGATGCACATAACTGCTCGCGATTTCGCAACCAGGGATGTGGCTACAATATATTAATTAATCGGCGTACTGCGGCTTGAAACTGCAAGCAGCAGGAGAGCCATCGAAATGCTCCGAGACGACGCAGAGTTAATCGGCGAGATTGAGCACCGGGGCCTTAACAGAAATGCTTATACATGTATATGCATTCTGTGGTGTCAAAATCATGACAAACCAAGCCATTTCCAGCACAGCCCCTACTCCAAAAGTGCTCAACCACTATAAATAGTGTGGGTGTAATAAAACAAGTATAATTTCTCAGGTGACTAACTTTGGAATTAAAAGTGCTCAAATCCATTACAGGTGAGCGTAGAAACAAATTCAAAATATAGACCTCTGTGAAAGGCAACCGTCACTAATAGTTTTACGGCATACCCTCACTTACGATCATTGGGTATACCGATCATCAAACGGATAATCTGTCATGGTTCCAACTTAACAGAAATGCGTATACATGTATATGCATTCTGTTGTGTCAAAATCATGATATGTACAAATTTACAACTTATATTTTTAATATATATTTTTGCACAACCATATCTCAAGTTAATATAAACCTTTCACCAAAGTATTTCATGTTTATTACCATTTCAATGTAAAGAATAAATAATAAAAATTAGTATGTTATCTCAATGTTTATGTCTATATGTTTCAAGTGTTCAATAAAAAAATACATAACACGTCTACAGATTTCTTATTTCTGTCTTCATCCGATGCAGTCATTCATAGCAATAAATGGCCCTCCTTAATAATTCGTCAATAATCAATATCCTCAATACAATACACCCCCTCACATTAAACCATTCCCAACCATTAACAACCAAAATCAAATACCAATTTGTACCTTTCACTTCCAAACCAATCTTGTTAAATCTCATGCGTTCCCTTACACCTCTCCTATTCCAATTACATATCCTTTAAGTTTAATATTCTTCCCTTCGTTGCTGATGAAATTCTCTGAACAAATCAAACCCCTTGTATGTCCTCACATCACATCCAAGCTCATATTGGACGCCCTTTTCCTATTCTTTTAAGGAATCTTTTTTATTTATCTCTGTCTTGCATTGTAGAGGTAATCATTCAATGTATCACGGGAAGGAAAGATTTTGAAAGACAAAGATAAAAAAGACTAGTTCGCGTCTGAAATTCTGACAACTAGACAGAAAATGCCGTAGTGCGCTGGTCGGCAACCAATCACGGCTCGCCTTTGCCCTGACATCAGACGCGATTTAGTCTTTTTTTATCTGTGTCTTTCATTATAGAGCTAGTCATTGAACGCATCACGTGTAGGCAATATTTCCTACTATGATCTACTCGAGGTCACGTGTACCAAACACTAAAGTGAGAAAAGTTGGCAATCCTGAGGCAAACTACATAAGTTGCCAGAATAACCTTAAACTTTCTGTTTCTTCTCATTCTCATCCACCTTGATGCTCTGCGTGTGGGCCATAGGCTTCAATATAAAAAGTTCTGAGATATTTTCTCAAAATATGAAGAGCCATCTTAAGAACCACTGAACCAATACTAGGCTTGTTTGTACTCATTCTAATGCATTTTTCATGCTGATTCCAAATATGGTCATG
Source organism: Amphiura filiformis (assembly GCF_039555335.1). Taxonomy (NCBI): domain Eukaryota; kingdom Metazoa; phylum Echinodermata; class Ophiuroidea; order Amphilepidida; family Amphiuridae; genus Amphiura; species Amphiura filiformis. The sequence continues at coordinate 5,170,231 of NC_092640.1, forward strand.
ACAATGTACAATTCTGAATTGTTTTAATTTTTGTCTCTTCCATCTCATATCCCGAATTGCTTCTCGGTTTGCCACGGAATAAATCGACCACTTCAACAAACGTTTTTCCTTTTGTCTCAGGGACGAAAAAGACAATGAAGACGGCGGTTATTAAACAGCAAACCATAAATACTAAGAAAGTGTAGGCATCGATGCTTTCCTGAAGGGGAACAAATATTGTAAATAAGGTACAACTATCATGACTATAGAAAACATGGAAAATATCCTAGAACCAGGCTGCAGCAGTCATTTTGATGCGCTTGCAATAACAATTATAATGTATTGATCGGTCAGTAAGTGCTATTCCGCCCAGTTGGGCGATTTGTCATGCTAAATGCAGGGTAAAACTGCTCAAATATCTGGTCTTGCAGGGACTTTTTACGAGTTGGTAAAATTAAGCTACTTGAGTCATTCACCGTGACTTTGGTAAAAAACTTGGCACATGAAACACTGATTTTGGATGGAAGGACATAACATGCTCAATTTGAGGATATTGACAGACGTGTTGATACTACACTTTATTCCGTACAGTACGGGTATTGTTATAGAGGGCCATACTAATATACAAAAAGTTCGGAACAGTAACCTCAGATCGTGCACTGTCTATGGGAGAGATTAAAGGCCCATTCAGTGATTTGCTCATCCGGACGATCGTAAAAATCATCAAAATTCAGATTTTGATTCCTTTGTCATTGTCATAGATGTGCTAACATAGCCTGCGAGTGGTTCAGCCGAAAGCCGTGTATTTAAGACAAAATAAGACATCTTACACGAATCTGTAATTTATATACTGACAGTATCTAAATTAGCTACATGTATTTGAATGAGGCTTCAACTTCGTCAGTACTGCTGTTTTCTTCTTTTTTTTGACAAATTTGTCATTTCAAAAATACTCAATGACAATTTGAATGACTTATCCTTCACATTTATAACAATTTATAAACAATTTTAATATTTTATACTCTTGCGCTGGGATCACTGAATGGGTCTTTAAGTCAAACTTGGAATTATACACTGACGTTACATTTTAATATAGGGCTCCATCGATTGTGTCCTAACAGTATACAGATAGTGGTATATTGCATAGTCACTTACTTGTATAAACGAAAATGTGATTCCAACTACAAAATTAGCAAACCAGTTTGTCTGCACTGAGATACTCATAGCCGCTGGCCTAGGAGCTTGGGCCCACAACTCGGGGACTATTATAAATGACACAGGTCCTGGGGAAAATAAAATGAGCAAAACAATATGTATTATACCTACATGAACTATTTAAAAATTCAATGTGTTCAAAATCTAGATGCTCGTCCTGACTCCTTGCAGCTTGTATGAATCAGATAACTCCTATTGTTGCTTGAATCGATTCATTGGCTGCCTATCAAAATCTCGTATTAACCACAAGTTGCTGCTCTTAACTATGTTTGAATGACATGGCTCCAGATTATCTTAATGAACTCATTCAGCTTTATCAACCAACTCGCTCTCTTCTTTCGCTCATCAAACCAATATCGTCTATCTGTAAATGTAACCTCATATCCAAATTTTATGGCTCCTGGAACTTAAAACATGAACAATCTTCCTTTCCACATTCGGCTGGCATCATCTGTGAACATTTCTAAAGATTTAATAAAAATAGCCTTTTGTAAACGTATTTTATGAGGATCTATACTTTTATGCTTTTTTCAACTAAGATAGTTTTGTTCAAAGATGTCGTTTATACAGGTTTAAGTAATATCATTAGAAATTTTTTTTATTTCTAAATGGCCTTGCAGGCCGTAGGTTGCCCATGCCTGGTCTAGATCTCTAGATCTATACTATCATCAATAAGGATTTAAACTTTGGGTATTTTTACAGTGTGTTGCTAAATTGTATCGTTCTCATACTTCATCACATGAGTATTTTGTAAATTTGGGAATTAAGATGCTGTGAGCTTTTATTCAGATTTTGTATTTGATGTTTGACTGCTATAAAGCCGTGCAACCCAACTGTTCAAAATGGGCTATTCCAGTTGAAATCAATACACCCCCTATGCTATGGCACACATGACTTATAACCTTCCCCACAGGGAGTATGAATTTCAAATGGGGTTGCCTGAATGGGTGACTCCATTTGAAATCTACACCCCCTGTGTGGGAGATTAAGGGCATGTCTTCCATAGAGGGTGTATGGATTTCATTTGGAATAGCCCAATGTGGAGTCGCTGGGGTTTCAAACATCATACATAGATTTAAAGGCCAGTCATGTTACAGAATGACTGGTTCCTCGGATATCTAGAGGAGAAACTGTACCAAACATTAATATTAAATTTGCATGTCGGTCAACATCAACATTGACCAACAGAGGGCAGTATTCTATCCTTACCTGGTCCAATGGCAAATGCAATAATGTAGAGGAAAATGAAAGCCATACTAAGCCACTTCAACCATTCAACAGTTTCCTGATCAATAGAAATAATAAATATTGAATAAATGTGTGCACCAAATTTCAACTTTTAAATGTGTTCTCACCCAGGTCACCTTCCTTTAATCAGCTTATTCTTTACTATCATTTAAGACCGAATTAAAAAGACTAGTCTGACGGCAGGGCAACGGCGCAACGTGATTGGTTGCTGACCTGCGCATTACAGCATTTTTGGTCTAGTTTTCAGAACGTCAAAAGTAAACTTGTCTTTTTAATTCGGTCTTCAATTATATCTTACCTGTAGGGTTAATGTAACGGTGAGACATCCATGGAACACAGCCATGAGGAAGTAGGGGTATAGCAACAGAAAACGACGTCCAACACGCTCAATGGCCACCACCTGCGTGTGAATAGTGTAGGAGAAAGTCGGTTACTAACAATGGTATGAGGACACCCTTACCTAATAAACTAGCATTCCATTGAATGGTAAATAACCTGTAATGAATGCCTAAATGATGAATACCTCCAATACTATTAAATTGAGTTAATAGGCGGTTGTTAGCACTGAACCGCCTGGTTCATAAGACCTCCTCAGAGGCGAAATATGTAAATGAGCTAAGCACTCGAACCACAAAGGAGGCATTCGAACCGCCTAGGAAGCATTCCAACATCATAGGATTAAGACGGCTACCTTAGAGTAGTATGCATGGATATAAGATGATTCGCTAACTCCACAGCTAGTGTAGTCAGGGTGCAGCCAAACGTATCTCTAGGTGACCGCGATCACATCCCCATGAGTTTACACAATGGCAAAGCAGCCACTCTGTACAGGGAGATTGATATAGCCCATTGTAGCATAACCCACTGCACCCCATTACCCTCCAACTGGAGGTGTGCCACACCAAATTAAGAGCGTATCACGTTGATTGCACCTATAAGCAACGTTCGAAATAAGGCGCGTCCTTACGCCAAATACCCGTGGAAGTAGGCGCAGACCTACAAATTTCCTAAGGTTCGGGTCCGCGTGACCCGTAAAAATTGAACCAAGCAAAGAGCACTATCCTAGTTTTGTTGTTCCACTGGCAATTCTGGTTCACATGATACGTCCAGCTCCCTGAGTACACTTGCATTTTAGTTTCCCATCATATCATGTTTCACCCCCAGTGGTACATCATACCAAATTAAAAGCTTACCGAGACTACAGTCATGATGACGTTGATTGCACCAGTTCCGACTGTAGCAAAGGCAACTTGATCGGGTGTCATACCAGCTAATCTATAGATACTTTCTAAGTAGAAAAATATCTGTACAGAGCGAAAAATCCACATATTTGTTGAGTCGTTTATGAATGTATGATGTCAGAGAGAATATAGGTGAAGTTCCCCTCCACTACTATTTTTGAATAAAACGCCGGAACAGGCGCTTTATTATTACGATGGAATTATTAGTCGAACGCATACACGATGTTCATAACACACAGTACGTACACGACGTGCGGGACGGTGATATACACAACAAAGGGTCGTGCCACAACATGACCGAAGGAGTGGTACGTATTGGCGACATGTGCGCTGGTAGTAAATTCCAATTTTCTTTGCTTTGCCGCAGTTGTCCGGCTCGAAAATAAAAGGTGATATATCTGACAGTAAAAGCTAACATTTTATGGCAAAGAAATACTAATCTATTTTGTTTGTTTGAAAATGTTATAATATGGCTTTAAGAATCAGAAAGCTTATGTAGTAAAAATTGTAGTAATCAGTAAAGTCAGAAAGCAGTAAAGTGAGAACAAATGAGTTATGTAAATATACAATGTGATGAAATCAACGAAGCAAATAAAATAAAAGATAAAAAAAAAAATAATTAAAGTCCCAAATTCTCATAAGCTTGCCCCAGTCACATATTACGCAACATACAATTAGCGTAAGTGCTGCGCCCAACTGCGTTCATGCAATTTTATATCAATACACGATGTGTCTATTTCTTTCGCGGCTAAAAGCCGAACAAACTGTAGTGCTATACTCACAGCACAAATACCAGACTACAATTGTAGTCCACAATGTAGCATCATACAGATTATAAGTGGCATCTTCCAGTCAGGATTCTTCAGTGTAATGACTTCCCAGACTCCAATCTTTTCCAGCTTTTCGTGCTCAATTGCTTCATCCTTCATCTCCTGTATCTCGTCCTCGATGTCTGCACCTGCTCCTCGAAATTTCTCTAGAGCTGAAAGTTTTATAGGAGGAATTTTAGGATAATTATTCTTGATTTGCTCCTCAAAATTTCTCTAGAGTTTTTATAGGAGGAATTTTAGAATGATTAGTCTTGATTTGCTCCAGAAGTTTCTCTAGAGCTGAAAGGTTTTATAGGTGGAATTTGAGGACAATTAGTCTTGATATGCTCATAACATTATAACATTATTATTAGCCTTATATTTAATAAATATAATTATCAAGCAAGAATCACATGGTTTTATTTAAAACAAACTCAAATTAACCATAAAAATTAATAAAAACGGCCGGCTCTCAACACGCGACATTCAAAAATTCCCGCGCTGAAATCGTCTAGTGCAATGACGTAATGGATATTTGTGCCCAATTGTCGCCAGCCTTCATTGTATTACTGGGACGTCATTGCACCTGACAATTTCAGCGCCCGGGAACTTGAAATATACGTCTAGCCCTCTTCTTTTGTTCCATTATCTATTGTATTTTTTTTTTGTCCAAAGTCTGGTCAACTGTCGATTATATCAAGTAATGTGGACAGGTCAAGATAATCTGGACAGGTCAAGATACTCTTGGTCAGGTCAAGATAATCTTGGTCAGGTCAATAAATTTTGAACAAGAGAAGTACATGTTCATATTTAGAAACACTGTCCACATTATTTGACTTCTTGGACATTTCAACAAACTTAAAATATATCAAAGCACATTATGAAGTGATCGAACTAGAGAGGGCTCTAATTTTGAATTTTACACGATCAGCATAAATTATTATGCAAGTTTATGCATATTACATTTAAATGATGATGGTAAACAATACTTGTGTGTATTGAATGACACCAAGAACACCTTTATTGAATAATGCAAATTAGTTTGTATTATGTCTCTTAAAGTCTGTATAATTAGGACGAGGATGTCAATCTACCTTTATCCCCCCTCTCCCAACTAACGCAGATTCCGACAAAGTAGGTAACAAAACAGAGCCATGAGGTCTTACAAATTAAGTTCAACCAAGGATATTTTGCACCTAAAATGCAGTACATTACAGGCCACAAGACTGGATGTAGAAAAACTACAACAATCCGCGGCCTAACCCCAACCAAAATAGGTCGAGGAGGGTACCCAGGAATATACGTTGATTTGGTTCAGGACATTTGTTCTATAAGTATATTAAAAATAAATATATATTCTATGGTGTTAAATGAGTTACCGCCATATCTAGGTAAAACACACCCACTTTGGTAATTTGACCTTTGAACTATTTACATATTCATTATTAATATTACGAATATGTATAAAGAATTAATAAGGCTATCGAGTGGGATAGGACCACAAGTGAATTGAATAGAATCTCCCGTAAAATAGATTGAAATCAATGCTGTATTGATTTGATAAAATCACTTGCAATTGTCACTAGATAAGACTCATAGACTCGAACGCAGGACACATGGGAAGAATATTACACTGTCTCGGTGTGTTTTTATTTTGGGAAAACCCTAAACTTACACAAGATAATCATATCAGCTTTTCCAGTTTGTCTTTTGGAAAATGAATAAACCATAACTACAAATTTGTTTATATTGGCTCACCTTCGGGGTCTCGCCTTCCGAACGACTAACATGCGAACCATACCTCAACAAGACACCGATTATCTATGGTAATGGTCTGTTTCTCACCCTTTAGCTACTACATATTGCGTGCTGAGAGAGGGCTATTTTTATTCATTATTCTAATTAGTGACCCTTCGGACGATTATACCAAAATGATCACCTACCTTCTCTTGCTTTCTCTGGTTCATTCTTGTTGATAAGGAACCATCTGGGACTCTCTGGACAAAATGGCATTGTAACCAAATTGAAGACGCTGAAAGCACCTGTCAATGCAAGCACTATGGGCCACTGATCATCCTTTGGAAATATAAACAAACCAAGCACCTAGCAAACAAAAACAAAAAGGATGAGAACTATCAGTGGGCCAACATCTGATCTTGAGGAACCACATGCAACATATTAGAAAGCATTCTCATTCTTAGTTTGACAACTTGGTTGTCATTAGTTAGGCAGGCAAAAAATGTTTGGTTGTCTTCAACAGACAGACCCTAATCTTGAAATTCTGGAAAACAGTTTTTACTGTACACAAGAATACCGACCCTAATTTTAAGAGAATGATTTTTTTTTCTTCAGAAAACCTGCCATCCGGAAATGATATTTAAAGAGTTTCTTTAATTGTTTTAAAACATGAATGAAGTCATATATACAGTAATGAAAAATTCTAATTAAGTCTTTAAGAAGGAGATTAGTATAGAAATACATTAGTGGCGTACCCAAAGAGGGGATGGGATTAATTTTGGCTATGACCTTTATATTAAAAAACCAACCGACTGATCTCGTCTTCCACAAGGTGATTGTTTTTACTTGTCTTATGTTAGTGGCAATAGCAGCTATTTAGTAGCTATTACAAAAGAATTCCTACCTCGCTATAATGCAACGCTCTGCATGGTCTATTGTTCTATTGTTTCAGATTAGAGCGCTGACATATTGGAAAATGTTGCCAATCAATATTCATGAGAGTGTACATTCAACGTCCAGTTTTCGAAATTGGGTGACTTGTGTTTGGCAGGTGTGAAATACATGTACATCTGACTGGGCGCTTTGATTACGTAACGAATAAAGGCATTGGCATCATAGAATGACTGCCCAGTGCTATTATGTGTTTAGTTATTATATATGCCTAATAATTATTGTTAAATGTATTCATCATTCCTTTCTTTTCCATTCTCTGTACTTATTCTTTCCTAGGCCTACACTTTATCACTCCCTCGCTCTCCTTGTCCCCTCTCAGTGGCTCTCACCCTCCCTTTCTCCTTCCCATCATTTTCCTTATATTTCTATTTATCTACCTGTCTTTATTATATCTCTTCATTTCTTCCTCTTTCTCCCTTCCTCCAGCCCTCTCTCATTCTCCATATCCCCTCTTCCTCCCTCCTCCCCTCGCAAGACTTCTCACAGGGGTGAATCTGCCCCTCCCCAACCCCTCCCCTGTTTGGGTACGCCACTAATGTATTTCTATACCAATCTCCTTCTTAAAATAGAATTAAATGGAATTTTGTTAAAAACAACATTTATAGGCCTATACTTATACTTACATGTATACGTATAGCGATTACCATTATAGAGTAATATAGATATGTGGACATGGCAGCCTTAATACATTCTGATGTGTAATCGATCAACAAGAGCATTCAATTTATTTAAATGACACGCCTAAAGTCAGGTGGGTGGTAAAGATGATTGCATCGACAGCTAAAGCCTCCTTTATAGAATTCAGACCCACTCAAGCACATATTTGGGATACGTGAGAACAATAGTACCACCTTACACATGGCAGTATTGTGGTCACTTATTGATACTCGCCTGTTGTGTAGAGCGTTAATATGATGCCGTATCAGTTACCAATTTAATGCCGGAACCCCTTTGTTCGAAACAATGGTACCACTTTTATGAATAGCCTGTCGCAACCTCTAATCGGCATCAAACGAACAAAGCATTACATAATCTATTACCACTCTATATCTATTAAAAGCTCTTTGCTATAATGGTCTAGCCTGAATACTGATATGACCACAAAACATCCCATGGTATAAACTTTATTTGTCTACTCATTCTGTGAATTCGCCAAAGCCCGTTAAGACATGTCACTAGAGAGGGAATTAGTGTAAATTAATGTTCTGCGTCATTTTAATGCATTTTCATGCCGATTCATTATGGTCATGAGAATTTACAATTCTGACATTTTTGAATTTATAAAAAAAATTGAAACTTGTTGTCCGCAGTTGACATCCGCGTGGAGAGAGTTAAGACTAAGTTTCTTGAGGATAAATGCCTGTACTGTTGTTAACCAAATGAGAACTACCTGCCGATTGCCGAAAATGAATATTGTGTCCAATTTTTAACCAATCAAGGAGGGTATTAATAAGATCATCTGCTAATGCAAGTTTGACCATAGTTTAAAGCCTAGTCATAATTGGCAATTGAAATGTGCATTTCAAGTTATCAACCAATCAGAAATACTGTTAGATTACCAGTAAACATCCAAGTGGTTGCATTATTACTGAACAAAGTTACCAATTGACCTTTTCAGTAAATCCTGTAATTCCTTGTGGTTAGACCCGATATGTCGTCATTTGACGTCATGACGATGTGCACATCGGATAACGAACATCGTAAATGCGCATTGCAAGTCGGTTCGACGTCAAATGACGACATCTGGGGTCTAACCGCAAGGAATTATGGGATTTACCAAAATGCCAATTACATATAGCTACCCTCAAATTTTGACAGTGACAGAGTATTGCACAATATGCTGGCCTCATTGCGCAAGACCCAAATGCAGACCTAATTGCGGGTTACAGACAAATAGAGTTCTGACTCCAAAACAAACACAGTTTATAATGCCAAAAATCTGACAATAGAAATGGCGCACGAAGTGAGAATAGTGATCGTCATCAAGGTCGGATTTACCTTTTTGGGGGCCCTGGACCAATCCAAAACTGGTGGCCCAAACTCACGCACTGTGAGGAAGGTATGTGCACTTAAGTGGCCAAGTTTTGGTTTACATATAGGGGCCTACTATACGATCGATAGTGGCGGCGGGAGCAAAACAATTTAAAAGGAGACAAGCATAATTTTGTTCCGATAAAAATAGGACAATTGCACGCGAAGTTCAATTTCAGAACATTATTAGCCCAAAATGAAGGTGAATTCTGCTATATAAAGGGCCAGTGTACAAAGGGCCAGTTTTGCAATTTTACCATAATATTGACCCCCATAAACATGGTGATTTGGGGCTAAAAAGGAACATGCACAGGGCAATTTTGGGGCCCTGCCCTGGGCCCGGGCCCATCTGGCCCAATGGTAAATCCAGCCCTGATCGTCATCCCCAACCATAATCCTAACTCTCCGACTCTAACCTGTGAATCATAACCTTAATGCAAATCTTCATGCAAACCTAACCCTAATCTGTTGGGTTGGGGTGGGGCAGTTATCTTGATGAATTACCATACTCCAGTCACTTCAGTGATGGGGTCTGTCGCCCAGATGGTTATCATTAGTCCAAGCCCCTTTTCTTCAAATTTGTGGCATGACACATTGCTAAACATATGGTTTTGCATATTCTTCATTAATAAACATGATAAGTAATAAAGCAATATAGACTGATATCACTCTTAATGTGACAGTGGACCCTGTACTGAACCTTGGGATACACCAGCTTTACATACCTGTGAAGTAAATATACCAAGTGTGATCATCAACTGATGCAATGTTCCTATAGCACCACGGAGATTTACCGGTGATATCTCGCTGAGATACAGCGGTACTACTGTGACTGCAGTACCTGTTTATAGAATGCAGAAGATAGTCGTCACTGGGCATTAGTCAACCATTCATTAGTTAACATCATTTGAAATTCGCACTCTCTGTGTGAAAGATCAAATTTTCAGGCGGCGAGCGGCATGATGGGCGGAGAGAGACGCCAAAACTGTTCAGCCGTATGACATTTTCCATACACTCGGTTAATTTTGTGGGGTTCGTTTATCGAATTATTATTGTATTAATATTATTTATTAACTTTGCTAAAAATAGTAAGTCCAGTATTTTGATTTAATTCCAAACTTCATATACTACAACTAGATGACTGAGAACATTCATCAATTTATTATTTATTAACATAGGCCTACTTGTTATTTTAAGCGTTTTAAAATGTCAAAATAATCCCATTCAATTACACGGTTGACAACGGAAATGTACTGAATTTAGAGAATTCGTGGCGCTCACCACCTGGGCATTTTACTCATGTTGTCAATTAGGCCTTGGGGTGGATAGAACTGGATTGGACCAGGAAGTCCCAAATATTTCAGGTTTTAGCCACATACTCCATGATTTAGGCAGACAAAGGAGTGTTCTTATACCCTGCTATCAAAGGAAAATGGACAAACACACTTACCGGCATAAAATCCATAGATAATGCGAGCTATCATAATCATCTCATAGTTATTAGCTACAAGACTGACACCAAACATGATGGATGCTATGATTGAGAATACATTGTTTACAACTAATGCAGTCCTCCTGTAGGCAAAAAAAGACACATTTATCAAGATGCGTTAGGCAGGCAAATATTATACCAGAGCAATGGCTATAGACTGAAGTTGCTATCTCTTCAGGCACTCAACGATTATAGTGTACACATTTGTGCCCAACCGTGCCCAACGTGTGGGCTAGGGTGGGCCAAAAAACACCTTTTTTCTCGGATCGACTTGGAACTCTCGGAGAATTTTACTAGGGTACATACTACTATTGTGCTAAAATATCAGTAAGATCGGAGCATGTTTCGCCCAGGCAGTAGATTTTCACAAAATCCCTACTTATTTGCCATTTCTTACTGTATAACTCTATATAGAGAAATCAATAGAAACAACCTGGGAAAAGTAGGCATTGAGATGACATCATAGCCAATATTAAACAATTTGGGTAGTTTGTTTAGACCCTCCAGAACATCACCAAATAGCAAGCAGTCTCCAATTGGTTACCATTATTTTTTGCTATAGACCTGTATTTAGTTAAATATTGATGATATTTGAGTTGCTAAATTAAGGGGTAGGGGTAGTATTATGGAGCATTTCCCCAGTTCTACTGAGTCAAATTTCACAATCTTGGTCTTGTTGGGTAGATATGAACTGCAACAGTACAAACAATACATGAGATATGAATTTAGAGCAGCTCTGACATGACCAGGGGTTAAAGGGTCATGTGACGTCTGATTTGTAGTAATTTTCAAGGCTGTGTGACCTTTTGACCTCTGGTCAAATCATGGATAACCGAAAATCATATAGCTTTTATTTTTGACAATGCTGCAGTTCATATCTATGCAACAATACCGCATTTGGAAAATTTGACTGAGTAGAACTGGGGAAATTCTCCATAATGCTACCCCTACCCCTTAATATAGCAACTCAAATATCATTAATATTTGACTTACATGCGTGTCTTTAGCAAAACTAATGGTAACCAATTGGAGACAGCTTGCTATTTGGTGATGTTCAAGAGGGTCCAAACAAACTACCCAAAGTGTTTAATATTGGTTAGGATGGCATCTGAATGCCTACTTTTCCCAGATTGTTTCTACTGATTTCTCTATATAGAGTTATACAGTAAGAAATAGCAAAAAAGTAGGGATTTTGTGAAAATCTACTGCCTGGGCGAAACATGCTCCGATATTACTGATATTTCAGCACAATACTACTATGTACCCCAGTAAAATTCTCCGAGAGTTCCAAGTCGATCCGAGAAAAAAGGTCTTTTTTGGCCCACACTGTGGGCACTCACAAATTCAATGTTAAAATCAAATCAAATGAAAATTTGAGGGAGGACTGAACTTAAATTTTGGTAGGGGTGCGTGGTGCCAACTTTGGGAACTAAGAACTAATTTTGGGGCAAAATACGGGCTTGGGCTTGATGAACTGAAATTTCAAAAATTATGGTGGCCTAACCCAGCAAACACAAAACGTTTTCGACATCATTGGCAAAAGGTTATAAAAAGTTATCAGAAAACGTTTAAATGTCGGGTTATATAAAGCGTATATAAAGGGTATAAAACGTTTTCATAATACTAAAAAACATTTTTTGAAAACCTACTGCAAATATTTTAACATAATGTTATTTAAGTGTTGACAAAATATTTGGCAAAAAATGATTGTAAAAAATAGTTTACAATAACATTTTGAAAACATTTTTAAAATATTGTTGTAGTGTGTTTTTATACAAAACGTTTTAAAACGTTTTCATAACCTTTATATAACCCGACATATAACTATGTGTTTGCTGGGAATGAACTAAAATTGGGCGAAATTATAGACCGTGGAGCTAAAAAAGTTTTTCCAAATTTGAGCTAAGGAGCTACAATTGTCAGAGTTTGAGGCTCAAAGAACTGGAGCAAGATCCAAATGTGGGTCTCAAGGAACTGCCGGAGAGACTGAAAAAGAGACCATTGGACGCCGCACATACGTGTACCACCTTTACACGTGAGTGCCCCTCCGGGATAGAACTATACCCTTAAAAGAGTTTACCAGAATCACAAAATGTTCCTTTAAGGGATGGGGTATGAACGTTTGGACAGTATTTATTGTGGGACATTAGAGCACATCAGACATATCGAATTGCATTCTAAATACGTAGAATGTCCTTCTGATATCAAATAATTTTGATTTTTTAAATTCGCAATGTAATACACATTTTATGGCAAATGATTACAAATTGATATTGTTGATATTTAACAGTACTCGAAGTGAACTTTATAAATCTGATGATTTATACTTAAAGTGTATGTAGGTGGGATGAAAAGCCGACGATCAATTGAAAATTTTGACCTTTCGTATTGAAGATATGGATTTTTTCCCAAACCACCAAAAAAAAAATTAGGTCTTTTGGTAAAAAAATCCATATCTTCAATATGAAAGGTCAAAAAAATTTTCAATATGATCAAAATTTTCAATTGATTGTCGGCTTTTCTTCCCAGCTATATACACTTTAAGAATATATCATTAGATTGATCAAATTTACTTCGAGGACTGTTATATATCAAAAATGTGAAAAATATCAAATTTTTCAAAAAATGAAAATTATTTGATATCAGAAAGACATTCTTCGTATTCAGAATGCAGTTCGATATGTCTGATGTGCTCTCATGTCCCACAAAAAATACTGTCGAAACGCTCAAAACGCTCATTCCAGATCCCTTAAGGGAATATTTCATTATGGCAACAAGATCGAGAAGAGGTCCCGGCCATACTACAAGTAATTTTTGTAAAAAGTGCGGGTAATGTTCTCACATGTAACTACTTCACTTATTTTTAAATTCGTGATTTCAGTTTTCATATAGACCTACGTATTTTTTATTTTCGCGGCAGCTGTATTGCGAAAAAATTAATGTTCCATGAAAATGTGTAGACTTTGTGGTATGTCACATTGCTAAAGATATTGGCTTGCATTTTCTTCATTAATAGAAACGATAATAAAGCAACTTTTACAACCAACTATTTATCAGAAGCATCGCAATGTGAGAGTGGGCCCTAAATAGAGCCTCGAGGGTACAACAGTGTACCAACCTGTGAAATTAATATATACCAACTGTGATCATCAACTGATGGCATGTTACTATTGCTGTACTTACCTGTGAAATTAATAAACAGAGTGTGGTCATCAAGTGATAGCATGATTTTTGCACATTGCAGATTTTTCAACTACTTCACTCGTTATTAAATTCGTGATTTGAGTTTTCATACATAGACCTACACATACTCGCAAATGTTTTATTTTCACGGCAGCTGTGTTCAGCTTAATTGAACTTAATCACAGTATGAAACTCTTACCTTCCTAGCCTGTCAGCTAAGTAGCTGGCTGTGTAAGCACCTAACGCACATCCAACGCAAAAGAATGACAAGGTAAAAGACCATAACCACAAGAGGGCGTTGTCAGTTAGGTATTCACCTCTTCTGTCAAAATTAGACTGGTTGAAAAACTGTTTCATTTCCTGCACAAAGAAATCAAGTCACCCAAACTAGTAACGCTTATCAATGCAGATTTATTCATCTTATATATATCAGATTATAGGTCCTACAGTCGATCCTTGTGGAACATCACATTTGCTCATCCCCTTCTCTCTATCCCTCACCTTTTCTGCATCTATCTCCCCCTTTCCACTGCCACTGCCTGTAATGAACAAGCAGACAGTGTCATACACTAGGATCGACAACATGCTCATCTATCAGGGCACAGTTCTTTAATCCCAATACATATGTGCATTTATTGAATGACCTTTGAAAATGTGGGTACAAAAACTCATACTCGACAACTTGAGATCAAATTTTGCACTATGATTGTTTAATTAAGGTTATTGAACTATGCCATTGGGGTGAGTCCGTTGTGGTCCATAGTGATACTTTTGTCTCACTACTTCACGAAGTTTATCTATTAGTATTTCAGTACACTATAATAATTTAAACATAAATATTAAGGTGTTAGTTCATGACCCTATCTGCATAGCTGCCAGGTATCAGATTTTTATATGTGTACACTACAGTAAGCCAAAAAATTAAGGTACCAGTTGTGTTCACTCCTGCATATCCTAAATAAAGACAAATATGTCAAAATTAACACAAGCAGCAAATACCTGTATTCTGTAGCTCTAATTTAAGACCTTACTTGTTGAAATTTGTTGAGAATTAAAGAAACAGTGATCTAAAACCTAATGAAGAAACGAAATCAAAAGTTGCACGTTTGTGTTCTAATCAATGAAAGCACGACGCAAGTTTTAACGTGCTAATCAATGGAAGCACGGTGCCAGTTTTCTTGTTCACGAACGTTTAGTGTACAAATCAATAGGGCATGCGACGAAGCAAACTGCAACTTTTAAATTGGCATCTTCCTTGGGTTTTTGGATAGTCATGTCTTTATTTCTTGCACAATGTCAACGAATGAGGTCTTAAATTCGAGCTAAAAGATGCGGCTATTGGCTGCTGGTTCCAATTATGACATATCTGTCTTTGTTTAGGATATACAGGGATGGACATAACTGGTACGTTAATTTTTTGGCTTACTGTATTATAGAATGCACAAATGGTCGAATATCAATAGGGCAGCTATTGCAGATGGCCTTCTTGCACCAAACCCTCGATACCTCCCAGGCGCGGATCCAGGATTTTTGAAAGGGGGGCACAAATGGGGATGCAGCGCCGAACATCGCGCTTGCGCAGGGGTGTCTTAGGCACCTTTGTTTCATAACCACTAAAGGACATTTTTTTGTTTTAGCTCCCTCTCCAGAAGTATTTAATTGTACTTGCTCAAGTAGCATTTTGTGCAAATTTTATAACACAATTGTTGCCGTTCTTTTTTATGAGCATTTAAGTGCCTAAAATGAGGCTATGGCGCCCTTTCCAGCCTTGTCTAATATTAATCTCTATAGACTTTACATGTAAAATGAAAATGTCCATAAAAAAGAACGGCAACAAATTGTGTAATAAAATTTGCAAAAAATGTTAATTGAGCAAGTACGTATGCAATGCACTAGTTTTCGTGAGGGGCTATACGAAATATTTTTTATGTATTGTAGATATGGTGTTTTCAAAAATGAAATGTCCATCTGAAACATAGGTGTAGGGGGATGTGCCCCCTCAGAAGTGAGAACATTTTTCAAAATGAAGACCTGATTGAGGCCATTTGGGGTCCATTTTGGGCACTATTATTTTAATTTGAAAAATCCGAAAATTTGTGAAATGACGGCCCAATTGAAGCCATTCGTCGGCAAGTTTTTATTATTATTGTGTAAATTATTGCATTACATTTTGCGAAATGAAGGTCCAATTGAAGGCATTTGGTGCATCATTTTTTTCACTATTATCATTGCTTTAAACAAAAAAGGGCCCAAACTCAATTTGCAAACTTTTAAATATGACACTGGTCCCGACTGGACACTTTATTACACTGGATACTTTATACATCTTTTTCATAATTGACCACTTCGTTGCCTTTGGCGGCGTGTGGCTCCGCTACCTCCAATTAGGCCGAGCAGAAAACTGAAAGCGAGGTCAAAGATGTAAATTACATACGCCCAATATGCAAAGTTAATTTGCCAAGTAACTATAAGGACTATCTAGGTGAGACTGGGTATACATATGTAGTACAGGCACAATAGAAGTATATTGTGTTTAGCATTTTGCGAATTTTAATCTGCATAAATTCAATTTGGCAAAAACATAACAAAATTAAAACTTGATCTATAATCGTATATTTAAAGAGGAAGCCCCGTCATACCAGTTCTTCTGGGGTGAACCAAACCTGCCTGGTTATCAAATTATTCAGTGACAAGGTTATATCTGAATTTGACAGGTGCTAATTGATGCAATAACATTAAAACATGACGTTTCCATCAATCCATTGTCATACATCTGATTAGTCTTGGCCCCAGACGGCGTATTGGGCTCTTCGTCACCAACCATATCAGGAGCACAAGCTGGCTGGGACCGAGACTAGTGTCTGGCCTATTTGTATGACCTTGAGAAAGTATTACTAGTATATAGATGAATTGACAAAATTTCACAGATATTATGAGAACAATATATAAGCTTATTCAAATTCAATTTGAGCGCGTTGCTTTCAGAAGGCGAAAGCAACGCGTTGCTTTGGGGAAAGCAACGTGTTGCTAAAAGCTCTATATCTATTGGCTGGCTTAGCAACGCGTTGCTTTCGAAAGCAACGCGTTGTCGCAATACGTAATTGGCCTTTTGGCTTGCCATACACGCACGGCCAAGTAACGCTAAGCTAACGCAGAACACACTGAAATTCAAGGCTAGTGCCAGTGACTCGAGGTAGATATACAGCCTGTCTTAGTCGGTCGGTGCAAATTATTTATTTAAAACCTAAATTTGACTTTGGTCTGTCAATATTTATACGGTATATTGCTGTTATGGTCACTAAAATGACCCAGGCCAAAATCACCTGCTTCGGGTTCACGCAACACCAAACACACAAACACACTGTTTCTTACATAGAACAACTTATGATTATGGCTATCAATTAAATCCTTATACAGCATTATGTTCCAGAACTTTCTCCATATTACTAGATATGCATTTTTTGATCACTTTTAATCATTTAACCTTCTAGAATATTCCATATACAGGGTGAGTCAAAAAAAGTGCAATAGAGCAAAGAATCGATATTTATGTAAGAACCAAGTTGAACTTTCCCATTATTGAAAATTTCTATAAATGCCACACTCAAAAGCCACCTTCTGTGAAAAAATGAAGTGACTCGCTTTTACCGTTTAATTTTTATGAGTCATTTTGCTGCGATACCAAATTCCATTATTTGTCCACGAAGTACCGTGTATTTTGAATGGGAGCACACAATGCACGATAAATGCACCAGCTCTGAATCTGACTTTAACTTAAATAAGGTAGATTTTTGCGTTATTTTTATTTCTTTTTTACTGTTCAAAGAAACTTTCTAACATTACTTTAAGTCCTTCATGCCCCACTCGACTCCAACTCCAGTTTTTTAAATCCCAATATGTCCAACTTACTGGATATTTTGAAATTCACTCCACTTCATTTCATTTTGACATTTGAAATTTATATGGTTTTGATAGAGAATAACATCTTTAAAATAAAGGGAAAATGAAAATAACAACAAATAATGTTTCTTCTCCTCAAACAAGACCAAGGGCAATAACACATCGGGTGCTCCATTTTATTTCAATGACAATGAGGTTAAGAAACTGGCAGTTGTTCCAAATCTACCTTACACAGAGTGGACTGACATTCAAATTTTAGGTGTCTCTTGGACAAACATCAAAATTGGGTATCGCTATAAAATGTGTCATAAAAACAAAACGGTAAATGCTAATTCCTTGATTTTTTCACACAAGATCACTAATGGATATGTTAACTATAAAATGTTTTAAAACCTAAATGTTCAACTCGGTTCGTTAATAAAAATGGATTCTTTTCTCTATTGCACTTTTTTTGACTCACCCTGTATAAACAAATGGAGATAAATCTCACAAGTGAAAATTAATGTTTGATGACAAAATACAAAACTTTTAATGAATATTATCATAATTTGGGGGCATGTAACAATTGCAAACTGTATTGGAATTGAAATGTGAATTGAAATGAATGCTCAGAATTAAATTGCATTTGAAATTGCTTTTAATTTAATGTAAGGGGCTGTGGCCCTAGGTTTGTTTGTTTGTTTGTTTTATTTCTTCTTTTGCCTGGGTTACTCATTCAGTGGATGTTTTAAGGTATCCTCTGTTCTTCCATGAGGCCCAGGTGCAATAATTATGAGCCCTGGGGGAAGATAAAATTGGGGGGAGCCGAAAGGGGGCAAGCAATTTTTGGCAATTTTTAAACAAAAACTTTAAATTAAAAGTCGTACAGCACTATAGCCAAAATAACAATTTCTCGATCATGAGAGGATGTACCTTCTGCGTCAGCGTACTTTTCATAGAATAACACGATCGCGCGACCTGCATGACCGAACCTTGACCTTACCTAGCAACGACCGTGTGATTGGTCAATTCTCAAAAGCTGTGTTTGCGCCGTAAGCGCCGGTATTTGCGTAGTACGCTCGGCGCAAATAACTGTGCGTACCCAAGTTGGCTCTCATTATCGAGAATTTAATATTTTGGCTATAGTCCTAGACCTTAAACATCATATTCCGAGGAGCGGAAAGACACCAAATTGGTGGCGAGTGACATGGTCTTTCAATTCACGCCGAGTGTCCTTGACAGGCATGACTATATACTTCAGTGGTCATGAAAGAATTCAAAAGATAACCTCTGCCCCAATAGTCCCGAGCTATTGCCTGAAACTGCTCCTCGGAAGATGTATCATAAGAACTCAGGGTCGTTTTATCTTTTCTGTTTCTGTTTCTGTTTCGGTTTCGGATCTCATTGTTATTTTGAAGTGTTAGCATGGTACGTGTGAACAATCCTTTTATTCTAGTCTTTTGTTGACTACAGAAAAGTTGAACGAAGATAACTTCTGTTTCGGTTTCGGGAGATATGTTAATTTCTGACATGAAAAAAGTGAGATGAGAGGGTTGATGCTAATCTAGACAAAAGAAGTGTCTAAATTTTACAGTCATAAATTCGCGATAAATTGTACGGCTTCAATTGACTTGCGTTGGGTGTATAGGTACACCAGCCTAAGCGGGAGTAGATATATACATTAACATGATTAATATAAATTAATCAATAATAATCATTGTTGCCAAGAATTACGTATACTTGTTCGTGCAATCGCGCAAAAATCGGTCATATTATGATTATGTAGCGATTAAACGGGGAATTATTTTCGTCCCAAATACACCTTAAAACTTGGTAATATGCAACACCAGAGAAGTGCGTTGAAGTGAAACTAATAGGATTTCTTTCATTGGAATTGGTAATATGATAATTGCTTCAGGCAAAATTGCCAGACTCAAATCTATTTTAAATGTATATTATTTGAGAGATTGGGGATGATGAGACGAGGAGATGATCTGGTGGTGGGGAGGGAGGGAGGGAGGAGGAGGGAGGAGGAGGAGAGGAGAGGAGAGGAGAGGAGAGGAGAGGAGAGAGGAGGAGAGGAGAGGAGAGAGAGAGAGAGGAGAGAGAGAGAGGAGAGAGAGAGGAGAGGAGAGGAGAGAGAGAGGAGATCGAGAGAAGAGAGGGGGGTGAGCAGAGCAGAGAGGAGTTTATTCCGTTTATTTTGATTTTTCCACGTTGATCATAGGCCTACTGCTAAAACAGTGAGAGGGGGAGAAGGGTAAAGGAAATACAACATCCAATATACTTCAGATATCCACATAATTCAAAAGATGGCACAGGTGAGAGTTGGGGAGGGCGAGAGACAGACAGACTAGAAAGAGAAGAAAGCGAGAGGAGAAGAGGCAGGGGTCCTTTTTTAAATGTCATAGTAATATGGACCATAATGACACCAAATTTGATGTAAGTAAGAGTGAGTAAGATTGCCCACTTGAGACGCCAGTGTTGCATATAATTGACTTATCCAACCTTTATTGACAGACATAAGTGTGATTGACAGCACCTATTATTACCTCTTCAAATGAGAAGCATGATGCCCCAAACGTAACAATGAAGTCAACTTACACACCATCCTACTTAATCCCTTGCGTTTTCGTTTCTGAACAATAGAGCTCCCGAAACAGAAAAGTTGAAACGAGGGTAAGGCTATATTATTGTTGGGCACGAAAGAGCTCCCATAATTCATTGCGAGAAATCCACGTAAAACAAGTTATGGTAAATTTGCGTGCCACGTGACTCATCTATGACGTCATAAGACACACTACCCCCCTAAGCCTGTCTCAAAAAAAATTGTGCAAATGAAAAGCGCCCTCTTTGGCAATTAGAAAATAACGTTGTGACATAATGCTTACATCATCGTCACGGGCGCAGTCTTAGCTCTTAAATGCCGTTTGTTCTGTTCAATTTGCTTGTTCCAATTTCGAGATATGTTTATTTAACAACGAAAGGGTAAAATCACAATTGTGCCACTTTTACTAGGGAAGAGAGCTGTACATGTAAATCAATGATAGCTGATGTTGATGCGTCTAATGCATTTCCCCTTTCGGGGCGCATGCATTAGACGCATCAACATCAGCACGCGTGCATTATTTTGTCTAATATCTCTTCCAACAGGTCATTTTTTTGAGACAGGCTGTATAAGGTACTACCCTTTTCTAATGCTATAATAGCCGAAATATATTATACTGAAGGCCGCGGTCTACATACAACAGTGAGCATCAGAGGAAAAGCTATGAGTCTTTTTTATGTCTTCCGTTTCTGTTTTCATTTTCGTTTACGTCTTCAGATGACAATCGGTCGTTTCAAATGATATGGTTTGGTATTGGTTTTGGTTTTGATCACGTGGTTTCCTATTATCCTGCCTAAGCTCTTGACTGACGTCATTACCAATACCTTTGTCCGTACCCTTTGTTAGAAACTTCAAAATTTTAGAAAGCCGTTTCTGTTTTCATCTCAATTTGTTACATAATCGTGTGACCGCAGGAAATCAGGTTGAAGTTGCCCTGATCAAACTATACAAAAGAGGTTTTTTAATTTCGCAAGCAGAGATCGAACAAGTCAATCTACATTTGAAAGCGTTTTCGATTTAGTTTTCGAAATAACCTAGGCTTAAATATAGGCCATCGAAATATTTCCACCGAGATTACAAAAGAATAGACACTCGAGTGGTATATACAATATTATACACTACTCTATTCATGTGCATATAGCATGCAGGAGGATCGAGAGAAAGCTATATGACTTCAAATGTTCCTAAGATTTTAAACCAATATTTTATGCATAACTTTCTGAGATTTCCCAGTTTTGCGAAGGTGCTCTCACATTATTACGTTATAGTGACATCATGTGAGGAATATTTGAACTTATTCTTTTTATATTACTGGTTAGAGGAGCCCACAAGAGACATGTAAATTACTTTATGATGTTTTTATCCAAAGCGCTTTTATAAATCCTTAGTATCCGATAAACCGTCGACATACAACAAATCGTGGACGTACACGCTCTCTACTAAAGAGATAAAGAGAGTGCAAATAGCGTAAAAATACGTTCTCTTTTGGAGGGTATATTGAATTTAGTCCACGGTTGAGTGTAAACCGATTGGGTCGACGGTTTCATACTAAATTTGTCATGAGGTTCCGGTTTCTGGGAAGTGGTGAAGTATTGTGTCCGGGGTATTGGGGTTGTGGATGGATAGGTGGGTAGGTGAAATATGAGAAAACAAAACGTATTTAATTTCGAAAAGACCCGGGATCTGATAAATACACGTTAAGCGAAGGGTCTGTCAGTCAGCGAAATGATTTGGTCAAATTCAGGGGTCTATCGGAGCTGCACGGTGCAAAATCAAGGGAGCATACCCGTATGACCGTCTTGTGTAAAATTATACTCAAATGCCCTCCATCAGTCAAATTAAACAAAATTTTGTTTAATTTGACTGATGGAGGGCATTTGAGTATAATTTTACACAAGATGGCCATACGGGTATGCTCCCTTGATTTCAATAATATCAGCTCAAGAGTAACCCGATATTGCTCATTCTGACTGAGTTCTAAAGCTGCTTTATTTGATGAGAAACGGCCATCCCTTTGTTTTAACATTTGGGGCCATGGGGTCCATAATATTTGACTTGTGGGGCTCATGTACATATGTTGAAGTATAATTCTCAAGTGTTATCAGTAGACTCAAGCTGGGCATTGTAGTTGCTTTATTTACTGAGTAACGGTCGGCCCTATGTTTTAGCGTTTGGGGCCATGGGGACAATATTATGTAACACATGGGACTCATATATACATATAACAATATAATGCTGAAGACATATTAGTGTACTAAATCTGAACCTTGTTGCTACTTATTTGCTGAGAAAATGAAGAAAAGGCACATCTACAAATTAAGGCATAGGAGCCCTACATGTAGTGCCTTGTAGTTTTAGAGATAGCCATGTCAATCTATTGCCCCATATTTTAACATTTAGGCCCTGGGGCCCAAAATATATGACATATGGGGTTAATGTATACTTGTAAATATTGAATACCCCTCAAGCTATCCGTCTACCAACTCAGCACTCTGACCCTGCTTTATTTGATGAGAAATAGCATGCTTTGTATTTTTACATTTTGACCCCTGAGGCCCATGACCTTTGACCTCTGGGACCAAGATGGGCAAAAGGCACTTTTACGGCGTATGGCCCACAACGGACCCCCCTTTTAACGATACCCCTTCAGCTCGTGCCACTTTCAGTTTTGCGAAAACCCCGACGTGTCTCCCCAGACTTGCTCGCATATGACGCTGCGAAAGTATATTCCAACTCTTAGAAGCCTTAATTATATCACGTAACATATAACTAACAACACAACTATACAATACTCAATTTTGCCTATTACTTGACAAGAGTTTAGCAAAGGGTCTGCCTCACTTTAAACTTTCATTTCTACTTTCAACTGTTGTTCACTACCATCTTGATGGAGATCAGATTGCGTACTTGAACAATACCCTGTCATTTGTGTTCCAGGAGCAGACGAAGCTCGATGCCTGTCTGTTGTGCCACTTGTTGAGGACTTTTGCGTTGCTATCATACCAGTGAGCCTAAGCTTTTCACTCCATAACAATCCTACTCGACGATTGCACATAAAGGATATGAAAATAAACACTCCTTGGAGTGAGTTGAGAATGATGAATATGTACCATAGAGCCTCGATGCCAGTAAACGCGGCAACATAGCCAAATATCCAGGTGAACCCCATAAGACTAGCAATCTGAAAACAAACAGACGGTACAATATTAGTCACAGAACATGATTGCGAGAAGAACTTCCCGCGTAAATATTTGTTTCTTAAAACGCTACAATGTCATCCACGGCATCCCGTATTTTTTAAATTACTTTCCCAAATTTAGCACCACCTTACCTAAACATGGGTAAATACATTTCTAAATGAACACGATTCGAAACACTTCATGATTTAAAAGTGTGTCAACATGTTCATGGTAACGCCCCAATGTCAAAAGCGACGAATAGACATTTTTTCCCAACGCCCCTACGATAACATCTAGAAACTTTGATTGCTAGTTGATTGTACATCGCTCTCACAAAATTGATGCTAAGATTTAATTTTTGATACACTGTTTTATATTACCTATTGTTGTGCACGTGAGCAGTTTATGCAGTTCTGACTATTTTGAGAAAGCTACTTTGAAGAAAGCTATTTCGTCAAATAGTAAAAATAACATGCTCGATAATCTAGGAAGCAAGCATGAGCAATGAGCTTGCCCCTGATACTTCTTACATATCGTTATGCAAAATTGCTGTTCTGAGTAAACGGTGTTTGAAAATCTTGGTACCATTCCATTGGTCCTTCTAAAAATTGAGAACATTCTTGAGCACTTATTTGAAATGTATATTATAGAAGTGAATGTGCACGAATTATTTGTAATACTTGTATGTTATGCATCCAAACGGGTATTTACAACTATTCGGTTTTATGCTAAATCCAAAATGTTTCTATCGCTGCGCGCAGAGTTGTATACGAGGTCGAATACGCATTCAACTGCGTGTAAACCATATCACGCAGTTCTTGATTTGAGGCTTTTGTGTAGAAATTACTGGTTGTCCTAAAGCTTTAGACTTTAAATTTAATATATACGAGCGTAAGTTATAAATAGTCATCCCTGTAATATTTAGCAAAAATTCGAGGATTTTAAAGCAAAATTAACAACATCATGGCCTATATTTTGGGTATAATCTTTGGGATTTCACGAGGGCGCACTCACATTATTAAGCTATAGCGAAATCATGTAAGGAATGTTTGTACATATATAATAGTATCACTAGATAGAAGATATCTATAGCGTCCATTGGTATCAAATATAATAATATAGGATTTTCAATATAGAAAATTCGGGGTTTCCAGCTATACAATACTATAAATCAACCTGATTTGTACAGCTCTAGTATACGATTCGTCTTTTGGTCAAATTCATTAATCGCACTCAGGCGCGATTCGTCCAAATCAAAATTTCGGTATCTACGTCAGGGAGTAAGATTTGGTGGAAATAAAAGATCAAACTAAATCAACATACTAGCTTTCGCTACTTCTAACTGTTAAATTTTCATTACCTTATTGGGTCTTACCTTTATATAAATAAGAAGTTCTTGTGTAGTTCGTTTCAATGTTGACGTATCCTGATGAAGCCTGGCAGTTGCCCTTTTGGTAGATCGTATACCAACAACGGTGTGTCCGAATAAAATGGCATTAACAAGTAAGAAGATAGCAGCTGGAACACCAAATGTCAGTAGGTTTGCCGTACCATCGCTTATCCAACAAGCACTGGCGCTGCCGTACTTGAAATTGAATTGGGTACATTGGCAGAAATGAAGAACAAGACACGGTATGATAATTAGGAAAGGTGAGCCCCATGCATATATCATGTACAGAAACATAGACTTCTTTCCTACGCTAACCTTCTGTAAATTATCTGCATTACCAAATGTTCTATCTAAATCAAATGCTAAAGCATTCATCCAGGCAAATGTTGCAAGCCACGCGTAATGTGCCATCGCAGCTATAGTCGTACAAGCGTTTTCGTTGTTAGTTTTGTTGCCACCAAAAAGAAGTAAAACTTGACCAAAAAAGAGAGCGCCAATAAGGTTCATGATGAGGCGGCTAGCACGGTTACGAAGACTAGCAAATACGGCGTAAGTAAGAAACGTTAATATCACAGCAATCAGTGACAACACACTCCCGGCGATGCTTACAATGGTTTGCGCATTTGAATATTCAAAAAACGTCTTGGTATGCGTTACATTACGCGCCGCACTTTGGTTGAGGAAATTACACACTAAAATGTCATCATTTGAAGTTATGACGTACTCTGTTGCTTTTAAAACATGACCGTTGGGGATGTATTTTATCATTCCATCTGAAGAATTCCAATTTCCAAATAAGGACACATTCATTCTTATATATGGGCAACTGAGGTAGCTGTCCAAGTGGCAAATTTTGATCTCAATATCCTTGATGAATTTGTTGGTTTCGTTATCAGTTAGATAGCGTACTCTAAATTCAACACCATTTGGTGTTATCCATTCTAAAGATTTGTTCAGAAAGACAACGTAGCTGCCATTTTGAATTAAAAGTGTATGATCATTTTCCGATATCCATTCCGTGTCACATGTGTATTTTAAATCTGATTCCAAACAACTTTTGGTGATTTCAAGTTTACTTATCATACTACTTGAAATTTGCGGAAAGAATTGCAATGAGTTTCTTGTTTCATAAACTGCGAGGCGATCTTGAACCATCTCCAACAAATCTGCTGTACCACTAACCGTGTACAAGATATCAGCCGAATTCTTCCAAGCATCATTGCATGTTGTGGACACATTTAAAATGATGACATCATCTAATAAATCCGTACCTAATAAGTGTGGCAATATCTCTTCGCTAATATTTTTGAACCAATTATCTTTACAGGCTCCCGTGTGCAATGTTACTGTTAGAGTAATAATCGTAGTATTTACCTCAACACTTCCACACGTCAAATTGGAAGATTTCGGTAAACATTTCCCATCATGGAGTTTGAGTCCGTCTTCGCAACTCACAGGTATACAATTCCAACTAGCATCTCGATGCTCAAGATATACCTCGCCTTCCGGACATGCAATGGTGGTTTCTATGATGATATCAGTATAATGTAAAATTTTGACGCTACTCCCCCCACCGGAGGAGCTGAAATCTAGGACTACTGACAGGGGAAGGCCGATTGGCCAAGGAGGATCACCCGGGTCAACCGAATCACAACACGGTGGTTCAGGACGCGGTACAGTATACATCGGAAAGTGTGTGCCTCCGCAATTCACATCGTAATCATCAAAGGTTACATCCTTATCAGATAAACTACATAAAAAGCAATGAGGATTTCTATATAAAACACCCCATACATCAATCATAGCCGTGTACGTTTCGCAACCTCCTTCGAGAGCTTCATCGCCTTCACTAACACATCTGGATAGCACACGTGGATCACATTTTCTTCCTGCTGCCGGAGGATTCATAATCAAACGACAAGCGCTGCTGCATAAGAAGTTCACATCAATTCCATTTAGGTCAGGGGGCAAAAATAAGCAATCGTAATTCGTTTCCCATGCAGTTAGTTCTGATGTACGAACATTGTGACAGATGGCACAATAGACATTTCTGTAAGTGATTCCCAACGAGTCAATCACTGGTACAGTTGACAACGTATCGTTACACACCGGTTCCTGGCACTTTTTACTCACAGCACTAAGATCCTTGCTACATTTTGAAACCATCCAATAACTATCGTCGCTAAAAAGAATGCCATCTAGAGACAAAATCCTCGTACTAGGATCTATGTTTACAGTAACACACTCTCTATCGGCTGTAGCTAAATCACGTGACTGTAACATACTTTGAAATTCATTCTGTTGATCATGTGAACATTCATCTTTGTAGTCTACGCAACAGTCGTCGAAAAAGGTACAAGCTTTATCACAGTGACAAAATATCGCAGTGGTTTGGTCGCCTCCTGAACACCCTATTGATCCACACAAGTGTTTCTGGGCACAGACAGGTACGGTTATGTTGTTAACTTCGATTGCTGTATCTGAAAAAATAGAAATGGAAAGAATTTCAATAAATTTAAAACAGAAAAATATCGATTGTTTATTGTTTATGTAAGGGTGTGTGTGCGTTTGTTTGTTTGTTTGTTTGTGTATAATACCAATTCACTTGCAAGATACAATGTAGGACTATTTTTAATTTTTAATTGATAAAGGCCTTTCCAGAATATTTTTAAAAAAACGCAACTATTATTAAAAATTGATTCTGACACAGAGTGGAAAATTAATTCAAATCAATTGTGAAATTCAAAAGAGTAATATTTTTTCGACTAGGTAATATATCAAATATGTCTCATACTTGCCAATGGCCATAAAAGCATTTATCGATTAGCAGCAAAGCTACGCTCGAATGTGAAAATTGATCAGACAAGCTCTAAGTATTGAGGAGGTTATCAACTATCAGAAGTAATACATTTAATTTAAACTGTCGTTGTTAAAAACATACCAAAACAAACTAACAAACAAAATCCATGATGCAGACCTAGCTAAATCATGTCAAATATGGACACGCAACAACACAATCCTACACACACCCATTTATAAAGCACTTATTACTAACATAAATATGATTCATACAAACGAAGACCTTTTGCACTAGCCTACCGCTCTTCCTGATCATCGCATAAAAAGTACTCTAGTTGAATTGCACACACCACAGTGGTTACACATTTAGAATCATTACCCTTCGGACTACACTCATTTTCTGATGGAGGGTGTTCTGAGTTAAAACTGAGATATTGGACGGTGTAAATTGGTTTCCTGTATACCAGGAGCTTTACCGAACCGTCAGGTTTCCGAACAATTAGCGCGTCCCTTCTTTCTCTTCCTCGCAAGTGAATTTAATCATGTTTATACTGTCTATTTTGCCAACTTTGTTGAGATGATCGGTTAGGTTTTGCACTTGACCATGAACAGCCTGAAGAAGGCACATATTTCATCACGCATATGACCCACTTTTGAAGACTGAAAATAAGGCTACACACAACCGGAAGTCTGTTTCCCGGGAAAGTGGATCAAATGCTCACATCTGTTGAAGTGCTCAGACGAGATGGACAAAATATTAAGTGAGTATAAACTGACTGGTTTTGTCACGTAAAAATTTCCAATTGTTAATTATAAAGATAACAACTTGCCTAATATTAAGCATTATTTTTACTTACCCAGTTGACATCTGGAACCAGTAAAACCTGACACACAGTTACAAGTGAATTGATTGATTCCATCACGGCATGTACCTCCATTTAAGCAAGGGTTAGGAGCACAGTCATTGATATCTGAGAAATAAGAAAATTGATTGATAACTTAAATAGATATTGGACATGAGTTTAATCTTCTTGCCCGGTCTTCTTGCTACATACAGGACGTACCCAGCAAACACAAAAATGTTTTAACACGTTTTAAACACATTATATTTGGGTTTTGGTTGAAATAAAAACGTTTTAATAACATTAAATGTCGGGGCTTGTCGGGTTATACAAAGGTCATGGAAACGTTTTAAAACGTTTGGTATGAAAACACGCTACAATTATAAATATCTCCAAAAAGTAACTACCCCTTAAATAATGGCCATTGTTCAAAAAGGGACTGTTGTATTACAAATCTGTCAAATGCGGTGGAAGCAGAATTTATTTCTGCGCATTTTGACACCTCATTTGATACGATAGCCTAGAAAACAATAAAATACCGGTCCATTTAATGAGGTCCAGATTTGAAAGTTGTACTTACCAACAATACAAAAACACTCAGATATCATTACACAGATTTCCTTCCATTGTACTGAATACAAAATCAATACAATTTACTGCAACTCTCAAATCTTGGGTTACATTGATTTAAATATACGCTGTGACGTCAATATTTAGTCAATTGCTACAAACGATGTGTCAAAATGTGCAGAAATAAATTCTACTTCCAATGCATGTTACAGATTTTAATACAGTAGCCTGTTTTTGAATAATGGTCATTATTTAAGGGGGTTAGTTACTTTTTGAGATGTTTATTTTAAAAATGTTTTCAAAACGTTATTGTAAAACATTTTTTGCAAACAGTTTTGGCAAATATTTTGTCAACACTTAAATAACATTATACCGTAAACATTCGCCTAATGGCGCTATGGGCTCCCATGACATAACTGGAATTTTAGACACAAACTAAAAGTGCCCTATCACTAGCAAATAAGGGCACATACACTTAATTTTAGAGGAGGGAGCTCTCTATTTGTACGTGAATTTTACCCCAAGCCAAAGGAGCCCAGATGCACCATCAGGCGTTTACGGTATTATAATATTTGCAGTAGGTTATCAACAAATGTTTTTGAATGTTATGAAAACGTTTTATACCCTTTATTATGTCCTTTATATAACCCGACATTTAAACGTTTTCTGGCAACCTTTTCTAACCTTTTGCGAATGATGTCGAAAACGTTTTGTGTTTACTGGGTATAGCTAGGGTAAGGGGGAGAGAGTACGTAAAAATATCAAGGCTAATATAGGTAAAATTATAACATAACAGCATTCAAGAAATATTCTTTGTGTATGGTTGCGTCAGCGTGATACTATATTGCCTGTAATCTTCTACCATTTACCAACCTCTCAAACCAATTTGGGTTACAATCGGCAGGGCCGGATTTACCTTTGGCCAGGTCAGATTTTGGAGGCCCCAAACTCACCGTGAGGAAGACATGTGCGCTCAAGTGGCCAAGTTTTGGTTTAGAGGGTGACGAGCATAATTGTTCTGATTTTACTAGGACGTCTGCGCGCGCGAAAGATTTCAATTTCAGACTATTTAGCCCAAGATGAAGGTAAATATTGCGGTGTAATGGGCTAGTGCACGCGATGCAAGGAAAATATTTGCAATATTACCATATTTCGGTCCAAAACATGGTGTTTGGGGGCTTAAAAGGAACGTACACAGGGCAATTTTGGGGGCCCTGGGCCAGGGCCCATCTGGCCCAATGGTAAATCAAGCCCTGGCAATCGGCCAAAAGATTGAAGAGGGAATAGTAATAGTAAGTTGACCCGGTACCGTAAGTGGTGGGGAAGGGGAAATGTTAATTTACATCCATTGAAAAGAACTTACTAATTTCACAGCGAAGTCCAGACCATCCTGGCTTACACCAACAGAAATAACCATTACTGTTGACACCATTAATGCAGTTAATGTGAAAATCAATATCTGAAAAGATAAGGAGAAAATGTATTTCTAGTTGACACAAGCATGGATTCTACAGTATACGTATGATAACTCACTTATCTGTATAATTAATAATGAATCTGCTTATTTGCGCAAATGTGGATACTAGCCGATCTCGTGATGCAGACGATGCAAACTTGTATCAAGACTGCGTGTCCTATAGCTCAGTCTAAATTGGCATTTTTCAAAATTCGTCACCCTCATAACAAAACTACCTAAGTCATTCTCATGTTTCTCATTTGCAATTTTGATTTTCTGAGTAATAAACGTAATTAATCAAATTTCCAGCCGCATTCTTCATTAACTTGCGGAATACATCTCTGACTTAGGCAGTTTTGTTATGAGGGAGACGAAATGTAAATTAGCGAAAAACTCAACAAAATAATAATTACAATGTGTGTCTGGTGTTTCCCCTATTAAAGTCGCATCAGTGATCCCAGCGAAAGTGTTGAAAAATTTAAAATTGTTTACACATTACTTAAAAGTGAAGGATAGGTCATTCAAATTATCATTTGGCATTTTTGAAATGAAAAAATTGGCAAACAAACGAAAAAACAGCGGTATTGACGAAGTTTAAGCCCCATTCAAATACATGTAGCTAATTTATAAACTGTCAGTATATAAATTACAATTTCATGTATAATGCCTTATTTTGTCTGAAATAGACGGCTTCCGGCTAAACCACTAGCAGACTATGTTACCACATCTATCATGTCTATGACAATCTGAATTTTGATGATTTTTATGATCATCTGGATGAGCTAATCACTGAATGGGCCTTTAACTGCACTTTCAATTGCGTTAATACAATCGTATCCTGTACTCGCATATCTGAAACTAAGTATGATCGAGCATAATAACTGTTGATCAAAAAATGAGATTCCATTATTGCCACTGTTGAACTGTTACGCAAATACTGTCGTTTACACACATACGTACATTTTGTGACTACTACGGCCCTAACATGGTCTAAACAATCCATACCGCTGCTTTGTATGTTATGTCCCCAAAAATATTCCATAATATTTATTAAAAGTTATGCAGTTTGTCATCAAACATTAATTTTCACTTGTTTTGATATTTATCTCCACTTGTTTGAATTTGGAATATTCTGAAGATTCATAGAATATTCTGGAATGCTAATGATTAAAATGAACAAGAAATTCATAATTAGTAATGTGTAGAAGTGTCCGGAACATAATGGAATCGAATAGAAGGGTCATAATTACGACGGTGGTAAGTGCTGGCATTATGCCAAGAATCATGGTACACTACTGTATACAGAGTAAGGAGTCTGATTGGCTTGTGGTGATGTTATGATCTATTTTAAGAAATAATGTAATGTGCCATATGGGACGATTAAATGTTGTAATATGCCATAAATAGTTAAGATAATTCTAGAATGATAAGAAATGATATATAAAGCCTGGATAGGAAATGATCTAGAGAAGCTGTATGAAGTTCTAAGAGGGAACTCTGTTAAATTTATGTCAGCCAGTATTGGTACAAAGTTAACATAATTGAAGTCTTCAAACTTCGGTTCGCGATTCTTGTGTGTCGGAGAGAATACAATACAATACGCCAAAGGCGGTAGTAGAGCTAATACCGTAGAAACCCGTCTACAAGGAATAGTAGCGACTGTGATGATAGCATATTTCACGCTAGCGCCCTCCACAATATTATATCATTATGGAATTTGAGCAAATCATTTACCGACACAAGCAGGTATACAATGTATTATTTTATCTTTATTTCGCATCTCACGAGCATAGCTCACTTGGCAAGGCATAAGACTTTGGTTCTTTAGATCGGAAGATGGTGAGTTCGAGCCTCATCACGGTCACACAAACTTTTATAAACTAAATATTGTTCAAACTTTTCATTTAATTTATTCTATTGTTTTTCTTTTATTGTTTCTTTTCTTAGTCTTTTTTTCTTGTTTAATTTTATTTTTTTTTTTTTTTTCTTTGATTCATATAATATTGGCAGGATAAGGAGAGGAGGGAACTAAAGACCCATTCAGTGATTTACTCATCCGGACGATCGTAAAAATCAGATTCACCTTTGTCATTGTCATAGATGTGGTAACATAGCCTGCTAGTGGTTCAGCAGAAAACCGTGTGACACATAATATACATTTGGCTACATTTTATTATACGATAAATACGAATTTATTAAACATGGTAACAAATATTCTCTAGCAGATCGGTTATACGATGGAACTGGTAGGCATAGGCCTATTATAAATTCGGGATATTAAATATCTTCCTGACGAGACAGATCTGCGCATGTGGTCAAAGACGATTCCTTACTAGCCACAGACCGTCCGCTGGAATTAGTTGAACATGAACCATTCGCTATGGCTGTTGGTCGGACCTCTCATCTCTCCACATCGATTGTGACCTATAATCTCCGACATTGCCCTTATGAACTCACATCCTCCTGTTTTATTCCAATACGCTGGCGAAGTTACGTAATAATCGGATTAACTACCATAGCAATAGGTGAAAACAATTTTTGAATATACCGCGTTATACACTGATACGTTCAGGCGGTACCTCTTCATTGAACCATATCATGCTGCACCTGTAAGATTAGTATCTTTGAAAAGACCAGTATTGTATTCAATCTATGATTGCAGACATACACAGTACAGGTGATGAGTGTAACCTGCTTGTAGCGCAGCGCGATATGTTCAAAATTGTTTTCACCTATTGCTATGGTAATTAATCCGATTAATTACGCAACTTCACCAGCGTATAATGGCCGAATAAATTCTGACCATCACTTGGCTTGTTGGATTCGTCTATACTACAATTCGCTGTCGAAGTGACGTAATAATCGCAATAACTACCATCAAGCAGATTGCACTAATCACCCGCGCGTATGTCACCAAACATAGATTGAATACCACTCTTTTCATAAATACTAATCTTACATGGCGAGTGATTAGCATTTCTTTGACAACTATGGTTTAATGCATAGGTGCCACGTGAACGATGAAGTGCAGGGCTATATATTCGAAATTGTATTCATCAATTGCTATGGTAGTTAATCCGATTAATTACGTCACATCGACAGTGTATCCCGGGGGGGGGGGCACTCACATTTTTTTTGGGTAGGGGTGTGCCACCGCCAGTTTCGAACTCGAGGTCTAGGGAACTGATCGCCCATCAAATAAGGAGGTATAGGGAACTGATTGGCCGGTCAAAAAGGGGGGTCTTGGGAACTGATCAGCCGCCAATGGGGGTCTCGAGAACTGATCCAGGGTAATTTTCAATTTTTTTTGGTTGCATTTTTGCCACAGATTTTCGAAAGAATAAATTTCGATTCTTGTCAAAAATTGTGCATCAAATAGTATATCAGGATGAAAAATAAATTAAATTTATCTCAACATCTGGACCTGGATCATTCCAAGCAGAATGTCTGCATCACATTGGGCATCACACTTGAATCCAGATTAGGGACCAATCGTTATTTACGGCAGGGTGGGGAATGGGCGTTTTGGAAAAAATATATCGACAACAAATTTCGTGTTCCCCCCTCCCGTCCGCTCAAAATTTCCGAGTTCCCCCTTGTTTTCCCAATTTCTCCATTTAAAACTTCACAATCCCCCTCCTAGCTCATTTGTTTTGTATACTTGTTATGTCCGACTCCTTATCTAACTCTATTTTCCAACCCTTTGCCTTTGACAGCTCTCTGCACCCGTTTGATAAGTTTCTTGATAGCACCGATGTTACCAGCCCCAAAGATATTCCTTGCCAGTACTACACCAATGAAAATATAAATACTCACGATCCCCTATCAATACATGTACCCTGTCCTTGTTTCACCATAACGCATGCAGTCTCAACAAACATTCCAACGACATTGTTAACTATTTGGCCTCCTTGGACCATCACTTTAACATATATGGTTTTTCTGAAACCTGGTTTAACTCTGAAGATGAGGCTGCATTGATTGACATTGATAATTACTCAAGGGAGAACTGTGTTCGTCCAAACCGTCGTGGAGGTGGTGTCTCTTTTTTATCAACAATGATATAAATTATTGCCTTAGACCCGACCTTTCCCTTGACTGTGCAGATTGCGATTCTCTCTTCATTGAGGTGTCCCAAAATTCTACAAAAACCATCATCGGTATCCTTTACAAACCCGAGTACGTTATTCACAGTGATTTTTTAGATCAACTGAGCAATACCCTGAACACCATTTCCAATGAAAAAAACCCTGTTACCTGATGGGTGACTTCAACTTAGATTTGCTCGTACATGATACCGATCCCAAAGTTAGTGACTTTCTTAACATACTTTATTCCCATGATTTTATCCCATCAATTGATCGACCAACCCGCATTAAAACCAACATCCATGGACATACCAGCGCGACCTTGATTGACAACATTTTCACCAATGACATTTTATCCCAAATCAACTCCGGTATTATTGTCACCGACCTTTCAGACCATTTCCTATTTTCCTCACCCAACAAAAAACATGTAGGCCTAACGCAGTACCACGCACACCTGTAATAAAGAAAACACGGCATATGAAACCTAACAATATCAAAGGTCTAAACAACGCATTGTCCCTTGTTGATTGGTATCAGTTAACCAACATACTAGATCCAGACGAGGCCTACAACAGATTTAATTCTAAATTATCTACACTTCTGAACATACATTGTCCAATTAAAACTAATATAATATCTAAACGTAACTCACCCAAAAAACCTTGGGTAACTAAAGGACTAATTAAATCGCTCCAAACAAAAGATAAGTTATATAAAGCTTACATTCTAAACCCATCAAATGATAATAAACTAAAATATAAAAACTATCGTAACCATCTAAACCTTCTACTTCGTCTTAGTAAAAATTACACATCACCTCAAAAATTGAAAACAATAAACATAATACTAAAGAAATGTGGAAAACTTTAAATAATTTACTTGGTCGTAATAAAAAAACTAAATTCCCTGATTTCTTTAACAATAATGAAGGTCAACGAATAACTGATAATCAAACTATTGCTGAACACTTTAATAATTTTTTTGCCAATATTGGCATCAACCTTGCTAGTAAGATATCTGATCCACCTACTGACTTTAAACCTCCCCTGTCGTCTTATTCAAACCCCAATTCACTTTTTATGCATCCTACATCTCCAGAAGAACTTGTTAAATTAACATCTGATTTAAAAAATAGCAACAGTAGTGGAACTGATGACATAAGTAATAATCTTCTAAAACAAATAATTCCATCCATTTGTGGTGTCCTCTCCCATATCTTCAATTTATCTATTGCCTCAGGAACTGTCCCTACTGCACTAAAACATGCTAATGTAACACCCATTTTAAAGCAGATAATAAACATGACGTCACCAACTATAGGCCTATATCAATCCTTCCATCTATCTCCAAACTCCTTGAAAAAATTGTCTATGCACGGATCTTTAACTTCATTGAGCATCATAACATTCTAACTCCCCATCAGTTTGGCTTTAGGCCTAAGAGATCCACATACATGGCTATTAACGAACTTTATTGTAAAATAACGGACAACCTGGACAACAAACTTCACACAATTGGCATATTCCTAGATCTTAGCAAGGCCTTTGACACCATAAACCATGACATTCTTCTTGACAAACTCAATAAATATGGTATCAGAGGTCTTGCTAATGATTGGGTTAAGAGCTACCTATCTGGAAGACAACAACAGGTTTCCTTTAATAATGCCCTCTCTACTCCTGCAGATATCAATTGCGGAGTTCCTCAAGGATCGATTCTAGGACCGTTATTATTTCTTTTATATATTAATGATCTCCCACTTTGTTCTAAAGAACCCCATTTTATTTTGTTTGCCGATGACACGAATATCCTTTTCTCACATCAAAACCCTAAGACACTAGAAATAATAGTTAATAATGAACTTAATCATATTTCAAATTGGTTTAAACTAAATAAATTATCATTAAACATTGAAAAAGCTAATTATATTAGTTTCAAAAATAAACATAATAACAAACCTGATATTGAAATTGATATTAAAATTAATAATACACCCATCCAAAAGTTCAGACCACCAAATTCCTTGGAATACTCATTGATCATAATTTGTCATGGACCTCTCACACTAAACATGTTTCTAAAATTATTTCTAAATACAATGGAGTTATTAGAAAGGTCAGACCCTTCTTGCCTCAAGAGTCTCTTCTAACTCTGTACAATTCCCTTGTATTGCCATATTTGTCATATGGTGCAATGATTTGGGCTGATCCCAATAATTCCAATATTGAACCACTCTTT
Source organism: Amphiura filiformis (assembly GCF_039555335.1). Classification (NCBI taxonomy): domain Eukaryota; kingdom Metazoa; phylum Echinodermata; class Ophiuroidea; order Amphilepidida; family Amphiuridae; genus Amphiura; species Amphiura filiformis. Next base: position 5,207,172 of record NC_092640.1, read on the forward strand.
CGATTGCAGAAAAGGGTAATTCGCACATGTACTAATTCTATTTGGCTAGCCCACACAGACCCACTCTTCGCATCCTTAAAAACCCTTAAAATTCATGATATTTATAAAATCCAACTTTCTTCATTTATGTTTCAATTTCACCATGACCTTTTACCTACTGACCTCATTGAAAACAATTTTTTTAAAGTTCAAACACTGTCCCACCATTATGACACTAGACACGCTCACGACCCATTTATTGAACCGTCCAATACTGTTCTGGCAAGCAATACATCCTGTTCACAAGGTCCGTTGGTTTGGAACAGTCTTACTTCAAACATAAAAATTCCCGTTCTTTAGCCTCATTTAAATATTGTTTTAAAAACCCTCATCGGTTGTTATAGCCATGCTACTACCCCGTAATGTGTGCTCATAATCATTCAGCTGTCCCTATTCTGTTACGCTCAATTATCCTTATTCTTTCTTCTTTCTTCTTCCTTCTTTGCTTTCTATAATCTAGTCGGATAACTTGTATTGTATTGTTTTGTTTTGTCCCTATACCGTCACCAGTTTATACACATGATAAATTATATTTGATTAATTATTGAGGTCCCTGCAGCTCCACGCTATGCGTTTAGCAGGGTCCTCGTCAGTCAATATTATTTTAGCCACATTAATTATTATATTAACTAAGATAAATTATCTGATTTGTAAATTGCCTATATCCACATATAAACATATTATTATATATTGTATATTAACGTCATGAACAGTAATATTATATATTACATAGATTATGTATCCAAGTTATATTAACCATCACAAATTATTATCAATATATCTTTTTGTTAATATTATTGCAATTTACTCTTATTATTAATTGCTATTATATTTATTAAACTATATCTATTGTACTCAATGTTATTATTATATATGCTATGCTATGTATGATATTGATTGATAAAATAAATTTGAACTTTGAACTTTGAACTAAAAATTTCAGGTTCCCCCCTCTCAAGACCCCAAAAAATTTTGTGTTCCCCCTAAATTTTCCCATTACCCCCCTGCCATAAATAACGATCGCTCCCTTAGTACAGGGATCTATTCTATACGATGTCTGATTATTTTTGGGTGGATCATCTAGAAAGGATAAAATTCAAATTGAGAAAATATTCTAGGTATGATTTGTACTATAAGATTCAGATCATAAAAAAATGCCAAATAGCCCTACTTTCTCATACTGAATAATTATAGCAGTAGGCCTACTACAAGCAAACCTGAGAATTAAGATGAGCAAACCCATCTATACTGTTTTTCCTTCTCAATATTGCCGCGAAGAAAAACATGATTACTTTTATGTGAATGAATGGAGCCATGAATGTCAAGTGTGCAGAATTCGGCAGTCTTTCCACCAGGCTGATAGATCGAAAATCACTTCTAAATTCACTATTCGGGCCAGCCAATGAAGTGTACATATTTGAGGTACTACAGTCATAATATTTACTTCCAGTTTTATTCCCAATGATGGTCTCAATTCATCAAAATGTTCATGTCACCATCAGCCGAAAAGTCCGATGATTTTCAATGTCATGACCACACACACAGCTCGCTCGGTCGAGTGATGTTTACATTTTGAAAACAATCACAAACTGGCCCAGTGTTGCCTAAAAAGGAGCCCAAAATTCACCTTATTCCTTACAATGTGTTAAATGGAGAAGAAAATGATGGAAAATCCCCATTGAAGGAAGCTTTTGGGCTTGCAAAAAAGTAGCTTTTGGGCTTGTAAACGTAGCACGGAAAACATGCCAATGAGAGCTGAGATGATGAATTCTGTGAGTCTAGCGAACGGCTAGAAAAAAAATCGGGTCATCAAGAGCGGCAATCAATGAATTCAGCGGGGAATTCAGGGGGTCTAGGGAACGGCCAGCGGCTCTGAAAAAGGGGGTCGTCGCCGCGGCACATACCCGTATAGCTGGGAAATGTGAGTGCCCCCCCGGGCAGTGTATGTCCATTGCTAGCTATGGTAATTAATCATGTTAGTGTTTACATCACTACTTCGGTGAAGACAAGAGAAGTGTGCCTTCTCTACCAACGCCTGTGATATAACAGGTGCAAGCAAAACAAAATTGAATGACCAGAATAGTTTCCTTTGTCAGATGAATTGATTGAAGTTTTTGAAGACACTCTATTCTTGATGGGACAATAGATTCAAATATGGAATAATTATTATTCCTCATCTATTTTTTGTATTGAAAAAACTGCTATTGTGGCAACAGAACAATATTTATTTTGATATCATTTCAAGTAGAAACAAAATCGTGCTTAAGCCAAAAACGCACCCTACCTACCATTCCTCAAAAATTGGGATGGCACAAAGGTGCAACATAGGTTTTTATTGCAAAGACGAGGACAGACAAGTAGTTACAACACATCTGTCTAACCGTGGGTTTCGCTATTATTTAGAATAAATGCTTTTACTAGTTTCTATAAAACCACAAAATTACTAAAAAAACTATAAAAAAACTATAAAAAACAAAAACAAAAACACACCTAAAATTAAAAGTAGAAAGGTAGATTTGAAGAAAGATAAAAAGAACATGTCAAAAGTTAAAATTAAACGAGAATGAAAAAACGGAACCGGTGCCCGGACCATGCTCTCTTCAGCATGTCTTCAGTTCCAAAGTCTGACGCTCTATCAATTGAGCTATACGATCCTGATATACGAAACAGTCGTTATTATGTCAATACAATTGATTGGTGTTACAACATACTTAGATGGAATGCATAGCCACCCAGTGCCAGTATATATTTGCTCAAACTCCAAATACAAAAAGCAACCAATTTTATTGAGGGCGTTTCTTAGGTATATCCTTGTAGACGGGGTTTTACGGTAGTGCTCGATTGTGCTGACGAATCAAAGAAGCGACATACTGAAATATCTCCATCAACGAACTGTGGTATTTTGCTGGACTAACATAGTGTGTTATCTGACTGCCCAGTGGAGCAGAAAACTTGCTCAAGAGATCTCCTGAGAGAGGAGTTTACGGTCAACAAGACCATTTTGAGAACACTAGCATAGCACCTAGGGTAGTGAAAATATAGTCATCAGGACTTTGGATAGACAGGATCTTGGATCACGAACTGACACCATCAACGGAATCTCATCAGAAAGTCAGCCAATCAAGATCTCCAGGCTTGGTTAAGTAAATATAGCTAAAGGTATTCCTTGTAGTAATTTTAAGATTGATTCTTGTATGATATTGCTTTGTTAGTTGATTGACAGCCATACTGCACTAATTGAATAGTAATTAAGTTGTTATATAATAAACAGTGTATATGTGTGTTTGCTGTTGCGTGAACTCGGACGCAGGTGATTTTGGCCTGGGTCATTTTTGTGACCATAACAAATTGGGGGCTTGTCCGGGATTTGGGAAACACACTGTAACAGAAACAGTTGATATTAATTTACTGAGTTTCAAAGAGAAAGTACAGTATGACGTTCAATGCAGAATAGGTTCTTGAAAATATAACTTGGGAGAAGTTTCATGCGTTGAGAAAGTCTGATTTACCGGAATTTGCCAAATATTACAAGTTGAATGTAAAGCAGGCTAATAGAAAACAAATAATCAAGAATGTTTTAATTGATGTTTGGTACAGGAAGAAGTTCTTGATTAATCCATATTGGAAGAGGTACTAGAAACTGAAGTTGGTGGGGATGCAGTTAAATTGAAAGAGCTAGAAATTCATTTAGAACTGAAGAAAATGAAAATGGAACAAAATAAAATGGAAATAGATCAACAGAAAATAGACATGGAGCACACAAACTTGAAATGGAAGAAAAGGCACGCCAAGAAAAGATGGCACTTGAAGAAAAAGAAAATTTTTTTTGGTTTTTTTTGGTTTTTTTGTCTCGTGTATGAATTAGGTTAATAAATGCGTATCACTTGTTGCTCAAGAAATTGCACACAATGCACTTGTACTGAGATGTTGTTGCGTTTAATGCACTAGACCTTCGGGGCTCGTGCAATAGACGCGTCAATATTTCAGTACGCGTGCATTATTTTGTACAATTTCACTCCCAACAAGTGATACGCATTTAAAGTACCATTCAGTGATCCCAGCGTAAGTGTAAAAAAATTGTTTATAAAAGTGAAGGATTAGTCATTCAAATTGTCATTTGGTATTTTTGAAATAAACAATTTGGCAAAAAATGAAGAAAACAGCAGTATTGACGGAGTTGAATGCTCAAATTTATGTAGCTAATTTATATATTGTCAGTATATAATAGATTCATGTAAATGCCTTATTTTGCCTTAAATACACTAGCTTTCGGCAGAACCACTACCAGGCTATGTTAGCGCATCTGTGACAATGACACAGATACTACAGTCATGGACAAAAGTTTGGAATATTTTTATTTTTTTGCATGTTTTTTTGGTTTTTTTGTCTCGTGTATGAATTAGGTTAATAAATGCGTATCACTTGTTGCTCAAGAAATTGCACAAAATGCACTTGTACTGAGATGTTGTTGCGTTTAATGCACTAGCCCTTCGGGGCTCATGCAATAGACGCGCGCGTCAATATTTCAGTACGCGTGCATTATTTTGTACAATTTCACTCCCAACAAGTGATACGCATTTAAAGTACCATTCAGTGATCCCAGCGTAAGTGTAAAAAATTGTTTATAAAAGTGAAGGATTAGTCATTCAAATTGTCATTTGGTATTTTTGAAATTAACAATTTGGCAAAAAATGAAGAAAACAGCAGTATTGACGGAGTTGAAGGCTCAAATTTATGTAGCTAATTTATATATTGTCAGTATATAATAGATTCATGTAAATGCCTTATTTTGCCTTAAATACACTGGCTTTCGGCAGAACCACTAGCAGGCTATGTTAGCGCATCTGTGACAATGACAAAGATACTACAGTCATGGACAAAAGTTTTTTTGCATAGCATGCGCGTATTTTGTGGGGGGGCTTTGTGGGCGCCAGCCCCCCGGGGTCAAAGTAGGGGGCGGCAAAAACGAAGGGGCGGCAAAAACAGGGGCGGCAAAAACAAAGGGGCGGCAAAACGAATTAACAAAGAAAAAAGGGCGCCAAAAATTGAAAAAGCATACAAAATTTTGAAAAAAGGTTGTTTTAGGGCGCTAGCGCCTAAAATCCTTTTTTTTTTTTTTTTTTTTTTTTTGCTCTTCACTTTTTCAAACGACCGTGAAAAAATTGGGTCAACCTTTTCGGGCTGTTAAGGAAGGGGCGGCAACATTGTTTCTTCTTCAGCCCCCCGGGGTTGGGGCGGCCACGGTACGCCACTGCATAGCCCTGTTTTAAGTGAAGATTTCTTACCACCAATTACCCGTTAGCAACGCACAATGGATCATGGGTGCCTGGCAAGATCTTAGGTACCATTCCATATCACACATTGCGTAATGTAGGTCAATTGCCTCTCCTGTCTGACCGATGAACAATCGGGCATCCTTTTCGCAGTTATAAGGTTACATTGACTTTTGGATTATCGTGCGTAGAAACCATCTTTACTTTGTTGCATCTGTCTGTTGTATACGATATTTCTGATCATTGGGTGCGAGTTGAGCCCAGATTTATACGCCCGCGTCATTGACTTACGTAATCGCGGCTACAAACAGAAGGATATTGGTGCCACTTTAGGAATTACACAAGGTGCAGTTTCTAACATTTTGAAGAGAGGTCGAAAAACCGGAACTACTATACATAGACCAAGGTTAAGTCGGCCCCGAAAGACAACCGCCAGTGAAGACCGATCTCTCCAGAGACTTTGCCGCAATGGCCGCACGAAGCCTGCATCTCGGTTACGAACAGAATGGCTGAGGTCCATAAACGGGCCTGTTACCAGGAAACATGTGAACAATAAACTGGTTAGTGCAGGTTTTTCCGTAAGACGACCAATAAGAAAGCCGATACTTCTGCAAAGACATCTGAATGTGCGCTTGCGTTGGTCACAAGGACATAGGAATTTGACAGTAGGCCACTGACGTAATGTGATCTTCAGTGACGAGGTCCGGTTCCTCCTCTACAGACAAGATGGCCGATTCAAGGTCCTAAGACAGGTTGGTCAAGCCCTGCTTGAGGATCGTATCCTGTCTAGAGTCCAGGGAGGTGGTAATGGAATCACAGTATGGGGAGCATTTCACAGTAGGTCGAAATCACACCTCTACATGCTAGAAGGATACATGAACCTGGACCAATACCCATATGTTCTTGATGCAGTTATGCTTCCGTTTGCAAGAAGAGACTTCGGGAACAATTTCGTGATCCAAGATGACAACACCACGGCGCACAAAGCCCGACGCGTGAGGGAATTCTTTGAAAATGAGAATGTAGAACACTTGGACTGGCCGGCTTTGAGCCCGGATATGAACCCTAAAGAACCTATGGGCAAAAGTATCTCGCAGGTTAGATAACATGGACAACTAACTAATCACCCTGCAGGAACTTAGACACGCCCTTATTGCTTGCTGGCGAGATATTCCACAAAGAACCATGGCAAACCTGGTCGAAGAAATGCCACGTCGCGTACGTGAGCTGGCAAGGGGTGGACACACCTAATATTGAGTTGGGTTTTCTCAACAAAAGACTTATCTGAACATGTCACAGTGAGAGTTTAAGTTTTTGTTTGAACAATAAAGTTTGCTACTGTCTTTATTCTCATTTTGTGATACAAAGAGACCGCCAAAAGAGCTGCAATTGTGTGATCCTTCCTTTGTAATGTGCTTCTTCGGGTAATTCTTTGTTTAATTGACAAAGGACATTGGTATATGTCAATTAAATTCAACTGAGCCCTACTCCAGAACAATATACCTGTTCCTTATATGATTGAAGATTACATTTGATACAAAAATAAAAATATTCCAAACTTTTGTCCATGACTGTAAAATCTGAATTTTGATGATTTTTACGATCATCCCCTTTAATGTTACATAACAACGTAGCATTATAATGGAAATTGTGATGGCATTATAATGGAAATAATAATAATAATGATATTATACTGCAGTTATAAAATAGCTTAACAAACCTGAGGCCGACAAAGGACACAAACTATCTATACAGTCGCCACCATTGAAACAGGTAATAGTTGCACATTCACCAATATCTGAAAATGCAGGTATAAACGGGAGACAAAATTATTTAATAGACATAAAAGTACAAACCTAGCAACTATAATCAGAGGTCCATACGGCTGAACCAACATATGATCCTGCGTCATATTGGGGTACCCAAAAAGTGGTTTTGTTTATACATTTTGATGTGCAGCTTGGATTTCAAAACACTGCCTCTTGAGTATTCCTTCACTTAGAAGATTCAATTAGGTCTTAAATTGAGGCTAATTTATTCTATATTACTCATGTTTTTTATCCTGTTTTAAAGAAATTTTTAATTATTTTCTTATGACGTTTGACATGAAATGTTCCAAGGGTGGTTGTGGATTAGGGGGAGGTGGATTAGGGAGAGGGATTCATATCGTAAATTTGATCTAAAACCCCCATTAAAATTTTGAATCTAGTAAAATAATGTCTAAATGAACTTCCAGACATCTGAACCAAGTAAATAAACACAGAAGGTCATTTAAAAGACTAATACTTGCTCAGAATGATTGTAAATGTGAAAGAAAAAAAAAGGTGGGGTTAAATCTCCCCTACTTTGTGATTGTTTTTGCCCGCACTCTCTCATTTTTTAACAAATTTCCATTAATAAAAGTGTCAAAATGCTCAGGAGGATGAACCACTTCAAATGAGACGTGTAGGTAAAATGTTTGAAACATTTCATTTTTTACTATGTAACACAAAGGTACCCCAGTGTGTGACACAGGATTATTTGATTGCATACACTCATACAGATTTGACATTTAATATGGATTATTTCTTCACGAAGTGCCAAGACTAATCTAGAAGGGGTCTACATAAACAGCACGGGTAAAACATTGATTTGCGTGTGTCGGGATACGGTGTCAAATAATTTTTGAGAGAAAATGTGCTTTCCATGAGTTCACATTATGGTGCTCATAATGTAGTGAATTAGCTTTAAATTGTGGATTTAAGGAGACTGAATTTGAGTTTTGTGGGCCCGGTGGGGTCACTCTCTGGCAGGGGGGCGCGTAGGACCGTTACCACAAGTACAAATTACCCCCTTTCGCAGTCGATTTCAAGGACAAATCATGAAATTTTACCCCCTTTTTTTACTCCAAAACAAGGACAAAATGGTACTCTGAAACACCCCTATTTTTTAGATTCCGAGGACACATTTGCAATTTTGACCCTATTTCAACATTTCAAGGACCAGGCTTTTATGAATTTTTTTTTCAGTAATTAACAGGGCATCACAGAATTCAAGTAGTACCCCTTGCATATAATTTGCACCCCCCCCCTGGCGAATCTATGCTAAGGCTACGCACGAAATAGAACCAAGAACAATATTGATCACCGGATGAGTACGAAGTAGGAAACCAAATTTATTCCTGTGGTTTATTTATCTGGCCAGCTGGATTGGGAGAAAATAATAAGAACCCCTTTTTTTCAATTTCGCGGACATTTTGTGCGATAAAACACCCCTATTTTCCAATTTCACAGACAATTTTGTCCGCACACAAGCCCTAAAAATGACCCCTTTTTCCGCGATTTTGGTAACGATCGTGCGGTCAGTATTGCACAAGAAAGAAAGAAAGAAAGAAAGAAAGAAAGAAAGAAAGAAAGAAAGAAAGAAAGAAAGAAAGAAAGAAAGAAAGAAAGAAAGAAAGAAAGAAAGAAAGAAAGAAAGAAAGAAAGAAAGAAAAGAAAGAAAGAAAGAAAGAAAGAAAGAAAGAAAGAAAGAAAGAAAGAAAGAAAGAAAGAAAGAAAGAACCAACCAAATGCGGATTTCAGGAAAGGGGAGCTGTCAGCAAACTATCTCAGACAGTGGCGTAGCTGCCGGGGGGCAGGGGGGGGAATTCCCCCCTGGCAAAAATTGCCTATTTGGGCCCGCCCCCTAGCGCAAGAAAAAAAGAGGAAAAGGGAGAGAGAGAGAGAGGAAAAAGAGAGGGAGAGGGGGGAAAGAGAGGGGAATCCATACGATATGCAATACCATGCGATTATTGTCAATAAGCCTGTCAAAAATTGTCTATTTGGGCCCCCGCCCTTATAGTGCAGGGGAAAAAGAGAAAGGAGGGAGAGAGAGGAATAAAAATTCCCTTTAAAAGGGAAGGCCAGCCTCAATGCAGAAGAGGTCTTGTAAATAGTTTGGGTCACCGTGAAAGGCATTTTAGGATCACGCTTACATCCATGTTACATGACAGTCCACCAAACCATCAATGGTGAGAACATGCACACTGAAACAGCAAAAAACATTAACTCCTATAACTCCTGTCAACGCTTTAATTCATTACTCCAAATTGTTCTGTATTTTTGTCTTTACTGCTTTTTACCCATGCTTATTATTAAATCGATGTAATTTATGGGGAGAGAAGGGAAGAGAAAGAGGGAAATCTTTTGAAATGCTAATAGCACAAAAGCACCTATAGGAGCAGTATATTGACTAAAACTAACATGACTAATAAAACAATAAAATGGCCAACCCAAAAACTATACTACTATTTTAATTTATAAGATAAAAGTGGTATATTTTGGCAAACACATATACTTCCCTTAAACATGTTTAAGAAAGTAGTGTTTTTTATATATATAATCTATGTATCATAAATGATTCGTAATTTTGAAATGTTTCACATGATGAGACATATTTTGGATATTTTAATTTATAAATTTACTCCTTTGTGGTTTTGATTTTGGAACTGGAGGCAGGTTCCGCCCAGGGTCCGTTATCTTTTTAATTTAATATTAAAAAAGTCGAAAAAGGTGGTCAAGAAGGCTGTGTCCGACATGTTTCTTGTATTGCATGCCCCAACCGAAAATTTTGTTTTGTTCAGTATCGACACAAAATTGGCCGATTAAGTCATTTACCATTGAGCTATTTCAAACTTGGGGCCGGATTTACCATTAGACCAGATGGGTACGGGTCCATGTCCAGGCCCCTAAAATAGGGGTATGTTCCCCAAAACACCATGTTTTGGACCGAAATATGGTAACATTCAAATATAAAGTTATTATTCAAAGATAAAGTCAAAAATATGAAGTTAAAAACAACGAAATACAAACAAAAATACACATCACAAAACTTTAGAACATAGGCCTATGCTAGACCTTTGGTGTTTTTATGATAGCCTGGTTTTAACAAATAGATATACGTATTTATTTGAGTGTGCATTAGTTATTCAAAATATAGCATATTGTAATTTTCCAAGTAAATCATTAATTAATTAATTGTAATTACAGTTTATGATAAAATAATAGTAATGTAGACCTAACGCATTAACCTATCTATTTGTTGTCATAGCAACCGTTTCAGGACTTCCTTAATGCAACTTCCTTCGTGTGTTGATGCTTTTATACATCAAAGTTTTTGATATACGTATGATATAATTATACATGACATGATGGCAACCATTACATTAGAATTCCATAATTTCTAAATTAGGTAAAATAGGTAAAATATGATGTGTGGCACGATCTTGTCCATGGAGGAAGCCAAAGGAGGAATTTTTGACCAACATTTCATGTGACATCCGTAATTTTGATTTTCATTTCATACATGTATAATGGCTCAAATATAAAAGGCCAGTTTATATTTTGAAGCATTTGTCAGCAAAGATGATCGCAAATTAATCCCTGGGGCACTCGAATAAGAAAGTGACGTGGGGGGGGGGGGCTACTTGCACCTAGCGGATCGGAGTACGGCACTATAGGATCTATCTATCGGTGTAGGATTATTTCGGAAAAGGGGGGCGTCATTTAGCGTGGGATCCAAGCTGATGAGAAAGGGGGGGGTCATTGGGTTTAGAGTTTGCCGGGCAATTCCCACTTGGTCCAATCCCAGTTAGTCCAATCTCACTTAGTCCATGTCCCACTTGGGCCATGTCCCACTTAGTCCATGTCCCACTTAGCCATGTCCCACTTAGGGCATTCCCACTAGGGCCATGTCCCACTTAGGCCATGTCCCATTAGGTCCATGTCCCACTAGGGCCATGTCCCATTTAGGCCATGTCCCAGTAGGTCCATGTCCCACTAGGTTCATGTCCCACTAGGGCCATGTCCCACTTAGGCCATGTCCCACTAGGGCCATGTCCCACTTGGGCCATGTCCCACTAGGGCCATGTCCCACTAGGTCCATGTCCCACTAGGGCCATGTCCCACTTGGGCCATGTCCCACTAGGGCCATGTCCCACTTGGTCCATATCCCACCTGGGCCATGTCCCACTATGGTTATTATATAATTTGTGTTTGGTCATTTTCAGTACTTATTTTAGTTTTCATACAGGGTGAGTCAAAAAAAGTGCAATAGAGAAAAGAATCCATTTTTATTTAAGAACCGAGTTGAAATTTTTAGGTTTTAAAACATTTTATATATGGTATATCCATCAGTGACCTTGTGTGAAAATATTAAGGAATTAGCATTTACCGTTTTGTTTTTATGACACATTTTATAGCGGTACCCAATTTTAATGTTTGTCCAAGAGACATCTAAAATTTGAATGTCAGCCCACTATGTGTAAGGTAGATTTGGAACCGCTGCCATTTTCTTAACCTCGTTGGCATTAAAATAAAATGGAGCACCCAAAGTGTTATTGCCCTTGGTCTTGTTTAAAGGCACATATAAAATTAACAGATGTGGAAATAGGAGTATAAACTGACCAGTAGGTACCAGTTGTAGTCCAACTAATTCATGGCATATTGGATGGCCTAGGGGAAAGTTAGCATTAGCCCATATTAGCCCATATAGCCCATATTAGCAAGACTATCCTTGCCTTCAAGGTGAAACAAACCTACTCATCTGGCCATGGGCTGGCCTGGTGTCAGATCTTACCCAGGGAAAGATGACATTCCAATATATGCCTTTAAGGAGAAGAAACATTATTTGTTGTTGTTTTCATTTTACCTTTACTTTAAAGATGATTATTCTCTATCAAAAAGATACACATTTGTAGGCGGGTTTTTCAAATGTCGAAATGAAATGCGCGCAAATTGAAGTGGGGTGAATTTCAAAATATCCAGTAAGTTGGACATATTGGGATTAAAAAAACTAGAGTTGGAGTCGAGTGAGGTATGAAGGACTTAAAGTAATGTTAGAAAAAAAAAAAAAAAAAAAAAAATCGACCTTATTTAAGTTAAAGTCAGTTTCAGATCTGGTGTCTTTACCGTGCACTGTATACATGGTACCTCGTGGACAAATAACGAAATTGGGTATCGCAACAAAAGGACTCATAAAAATTAAACGGTAGTCGCAATTCACTTCATATTTTCACAGAAGGTGGTCACTGAGTGTAGCATTTATAAAATATTTCAATATTGGGGAAGTTCAACTTGGTTCTTACATAAATATTGATTCTTTGCTCTATTGCAGTTTTTTTGACTCACCCTGTAGTAGGACGTATAGTTGTAACGGGGGTGATGCAAAAAGTGGGTCCTAAATATTTTATTCTGATCTATCTGTAGAGGCTCATTAAAAAATCACCAAAATATTTTCTCGCAGAACATGAGTTTACACTATATTTTCTGTGGGATTGACATACATTTTTCATGGCCAAAAGGGGCCCCTTAAAATATTATAGGTCCCCTAACAAGTGTTTGTGAACGGAAATATAGTCAATGTCTGTCTTTAGTTCTTCCTCTGTTCTTTAGTATAATATCTCCTGTAGTTGAGAATGTTTAAGTTGGTATATAATGTAAGATTGGATACAGTTGCACTGAGAGTGGATCCCATGACCATCCTAATTTTTTTGAAAAAAAAAGGTTTTGTATTCAAGAACAAGACTTAAAAGATTTCTAAATTGTTCAGTTGGTGGTTTGTTAACAAATGTTATTAACCTGGAGTTTTCATAGGCTTTGCATGCTATACCTATTGCTTCAGATTGAATAATATTTCAGTATATAGCTGTGACAACTATTATTTCTAGTGAGATATTTAGGTTGTTTGTTAGCCTCTATAGTTTGTTTATATGTCAGAAGTATCATTCACATAGGCCTATAGACTGTTTTGAAGTTTAAAGAAATAGTCATACGATTTTGGATGTAGGTCCATTATGACTACTAATTAGTATATAATGGAGGAGTTTTATGGACTTCTGGTAAAAAGCATGTGTAGTTTGTCAGTTCTAATATCAGAGTTAAATGGGTCATGAAAGTCGCATAGGCCATATCTTCATTGATACATGTATATTTGGAGTTGTACATGTACATGTTGAGCTTTATCATGCATTTAATCGTATGGTATTTTTTCGTAGTGATGTGTATGTCTGTTTGACATGATGCAAATGCCTCTAGTTTTTTTTTTTGGTTTTTTTTTTTTTTGGTTTTTGATGACTATATCATGGATGTTATAGAGTTTATTGGAAAGAGCATTTCTTTCTTTTGTTGCAAGATTCAAATCGCCAAGATTTGGTTGTGGTCATTTTTGGTTTTCGGAGCCCGGTTTCGGAGTATAATGGTACCCATTTTGATTCGAGTCTGAAAAGAGTAACCCAGCAAACACAAAAACATTTTAAAAACGTTTTAAATAAGTTATATTTTGGCTTTTGGTTTAGTTAAAAACGTTTTAATAACATTAAAATGTCGGGTTATATAAAAGTCATGATAACGTTTTAAAACGTTTTGTATAAAAACACACTACAACAATATTTTTAAATGTTTTCAAAAAATGTTATTGTAAACTATTTTTGCAAAACATTTTTGCCAAATATTGTGTCAATACTTAAGTGGCATATTTTCTAATTTCCTGCAGACGTGAAAGATGAAGGTCGGCCGCCATCAATAATATTTGGGACATTGATAGGTTTTGATAACACTTTTCAATCACGACACTAAAAAATTCTCTGGAGCCCCCCGTAAAAAAATATGACCACCCCCTAAAAATCGCTCCAAAATCACCTAAAATATGTTTTAAAAAGCAGTTTTTCATCGCACTTCAAGGAAATATTGTAAGAAACTCCATGATTCAACAGGTCCCAAACAAATTGGCATTGAAAATGCATATATTGGTGAATCTCCTCAAAAATTTGCAGAAGCCAGCAATTTCATTAAGGTGGATTTTTCATAAACTCAATATAGCCATATTTTCAAAATGTCGAAAATGAGAAAAAATGCAAATTTTACCTAATTTCTAACTTAATTATTGCCTTTATTCAGGCTGAGTTTGATATGACCTTTTTATATAAACATTTCCCATCCTTTGACTATAGGAAAATGCTTTTTCTATTGTGGGATCTTTTTCCAATTTATTATGAGGGGTCTTTAAAATATTGCATTTTGCATTAGTTCGTAAATCAACAAAATCAAAATGAGCATATTAATATTGTCTAATACTATGTACAATCTGTATTAATCAGAAAGAAAATATTATATAACATCAGTATGTAGATTATTAATAACAACTGAGTGCAGGTTTTTACCTAGAAGTGACTTTTTAATGTCCAAATATCCCATTTTTGGCTGTATTTGGTCAATAATTTACATTCATATAATATGCCTACATACATGGCGCTACCTAACGGCGCGCTTGATTGTTTGAGACTAAACAACGGCGATATGGCCCAGCGTTTAGGACCGGCTGATCTGCGTAGGGATTTCAGTTGGAGAAATAATGGTATATGATGAAGAAATAGTATAGTATCACAAAATGTTCTGGTATAAGCGTGGTTTTCATGAATGAATCCCTAAATTAAATTTGATGATGCGTGAGAATTTGTTAGATTTTACTACATCCACTTGGTCCCAATACCATTTGGTACAATAACCATTTGGTCCTATTTACCATTTAGACCAAAACCCAATAGTCTAGGGACCGTTCACAAACACTTGTGGGGGGGGGGGGTGGTGGAAGTCGCGAAAAAGATTAGGGCCACCCATTTACAGACCTCAAAGGCCCCTCCCCTTTTTGACATGAAAATTATGGGTCAACCCCATAGAAACCTATTTCGTTTTAAAGTTTGGAGTGACAGATAACTCATACTGGCCCATGTCCCATGCCTATGGCACCCCCGGTGATGCATGATGAGCAAATACCGGTTATATTATTTATATACCTTGTAAAGACCGGAAAAGAAGAACAAATAGCCCGGCAAAATGTCACTTTCAATACATGCAGGCCGCATATGTCTTCTTCTTAATTTTTTGGGTACACTATATTTGTTGAATGTAGTATGTTTATACACGTGCCCGTCTCATTTATATACATATATTTACAGCCCGTAACCAGTTGTAGACGATTTTTTTTTCATGAATTGGCAAATACACGACATAGTATTAGATTATAACTGGTTATTAGACCATACGGTTAATACTAACCAAACGGTTATTAAATCAAAGGTAATTAGGCCAGATTGTTAATAATACTAGAATTTACGCGGTTCATAATTAAGGTGGCCCCACCCAAAGGTGTGTAAACAACAAATAATATGCAATATGTTAATAAGCTCATTAATATCAATAAAATATATGCAAATAACATGACACAAAACTATCCAGCACATCAGGCCACCATATACTACATGTATATCATTAATATTCATAAATATGCCAATAACATGACAGAAAACTATACAGCACATCAAGCTACCATGACCAATCACCAAACTAAGTTTGAAGTTGATAGGTTATTACGTTTAAGCTGCACAGTGGATTAATGAATTTGCTTCCGCCCGGACAGCCAAACAAAGAAACAAACAACCAGTCAACCATTTGGATGATAACATAAGCCCCACATATATGTGGGGGCCAAAAATATTAGACCAAATGGTTATTAGTCTATATGGTCAGTAGACATACTGGTTAATGGACCAAACAATATACTAAATGGACATTAGACTATATGATTATTAGACGTGGTAATTAGCCTTTCTGGTACTAGACCTTTTGTATATACAGACTTGATATTTAGTATGGAATATTTTTTTGCAAAATTCCAAGACTGGTCTGGAAGGGGTCTGCATAAACCGCACGGGCTAAATATTAATCGGGGTGTGTCGGGAGATGGTGTAACATAATTTTTTGACAGAAAATGTGCTTTCCAAATTGCGGTTTTAAGGAGACTGAATTGGATTTTTGTGGGGGTAAAATTTCTGAATTTGAGCAACATCATTCTGTTATTATCAAATTTATTGAGGTTTAAGGTGATGTTTACTGAACCTTAATGCCAATAAGTGTTCATCAGAACTGAAATGCACTTGTAATTTACCAGTTTTGAAAGTGGGAGGAGCTTTAAAAATATGGCTCTTAAAAGTGGTACGCACTCAGAAAGTTTGAATGGCCCCTTACAATCTTACTGTACACAAAGAAGCAGCGTGAGTTCATTCGACAACCAGAAATCCGCGCAGTTGTTTTTGTACCATAAGTTTATAACATTTGACCCCCGGGGGGTCATTTGAACTTTCTGAGTACGTACCACTTTTAAGAGCCATATTTTAATCTCCTCCCATGTTCAAAAATTTGTACATTGCAAGTGTATATTCAAATGTGATAAATGCCAATTGCTGACGAAGTTTAGGAAATATCACCTCAAACCCCTATACATTTGATTTTGATAATAACAGAACAATTTTGCATAAGTCCGAAATTCCTGCCCAGTCCTCGAATTTTGCGAGAAAATATTCCATACTAAATGTCAAGTCTGTAGATAAAATGGGTATTAGACCAAATGGTATTAGACCAAATGGCAATAGATCTGACACCTGATAAAGTCCCCGAATGCGTGAGTCTCACGCTCAATGAGATAATGTAAACGTACATCATTACATGTACATATTCACATTCAATTTTAGACAATGCTTGAAGTACCTGGACATGTTATTTGATAGATAACTCATATTATCAAATTCGCCTTTGAAAAGAAATGAAAATTCCATTGCATTGGTAGTAGATATTGTATGAAGTATGGCGTGGTGTTTGTTTTGTTTTGTTATAAATGTGTTGTTGTTTTTTGCCTGATCTAACAGTTAACTAAATATTAGTCAATTTTATTTTAAATATGATTTATTACCTAAACAGTGCAATGTTGGTTGCAAATTCCACTTTCGAAAATATGTTTAAAGACACAAATTCCTTGGAAAAAACAAATTCCATTAAATAAAACACATTCTGTTATTAGAAACATATTTCTAAAATCAGCAATCAAAATAAATATCATATCAATCTAGGAAACCCGAGTTTCATATCATTAGTTAGCAGGGAGATTCATATGCAAATTCCATGAAAATTAACAAATTCCACTATAATAAAAGAGCAAAATCCACATGAAAATAGTTATCAAACTTAAATCAATAATAACCTTGGTTGAGAATTGAAGCCGTATTGTGAATGTAAAATAATTAGTATGTTTATACATTGGAAAACGTTAATTGAGTCTACAAAAAAAGCAAAAACGGAAAATCCGCCAAAATCAACAAACTCCCCTGCAGTATAGGAAAAAAGTCCCACGCTAATTTAAACATATTTCAGAAGTACAACATGTTGGTTATATTATCCAAAAGGTTTGATCCAATGTTAGCCTGAATATAGCAGAAAATGTGATTTGAAAATGCTCTTTTTCGCTACTTTCAAAATTATGAAAAATCCTGTTTTGGCCCAAATTCCACGATGATATTACGTAATTATATCAAAAGAAATAAATTTTTCTGAATAGGTTATCTTATAAAGCATAGTTCAATTCCAATATGTTAAACTTTCTGTCAGACCCAGGTTATTTCAAAGGACATTTTCATGATGTCAAATGTTGTTCATTTTTAAGCTGTATCAATTCTGAGGCAGGTCAAAAGAGTGCCAATTTTAGGGGGGTCATGAAATTTCCCCCAGGGGGGTCACCTGATTTTTTTACTATCATAGTTGTGAACCATTTGACCTAGCTAGACTACATACCAAATATCATTGGATTTGGCTGACCTTCATCTTTCAGCTTTGTGTACAGGCCGCATGGTGCTTAGAAAATATGCCACTTAAATAACATGTTAAAATATTTGAACCCAGCAAACACAGAAATGTTCTTAAAATGTTTTTTTCAAAACGTTTTAATAACATTTAAATGTCGGGTTATATAAAGATCATGAAAACGTTTTTAAAACGTTATTGAAAATATTTTGGGCAAACATTTTTCGCAAAATATTTTTCAACTCCAAAATAACATTCTGTTTAGAATGTTTTGTATCAAGTTTTCAAGAATGTTTTTGGAATGTTATTAAAACGTTTTATACCCTTTATTTAACCCGACATTTGTTTGCTGAGCAGTGGATTATCAAAAAATGTTTTTTAAGGTTATGAAAACGTTTTATACTCTTAATATATCCTTTTAAACGTTTTCTGACAACCTTTTATAACCTTTTGCGAATGATGTCGAAAACGTTTTGTGTTTGCTGGGAATTTTGTTGTTGTTTTTAGGCAACGAAAAAAGAAAACCCTGTTCTACAGGCCCAACCGACCCAGAGTTTGAACAAATTGGGAAAAACATTTTTCCTGTACAAATGAATGCCGACCCAAGTTTCGGAAATTTCAGGAACAAGCTTTTTTCTTTGAATTTTCTCAAATTGCAAATTATTTACAAATTTTGGTGATTTTGGGGTAAAAAAAAAAAAAATGACCGACCGACCCTACTTGAAAGGTTCGTCCGCCCGTAGAACAGGGTATCTTTTTTTCGTCACCTTATCGTGCATGATAGAAGATACTCTCATTTTTCTTACAAAATTGGTGTGTGACGATGTGCGTTCGCACAATTTGCAAACCTTAAATGGTCTAGATAATATAATGCGAGCTATGACAATTACATAGGCCTTTGTCACTTTCGCATGATTATGCACATAATTATTATACAAGCCAAAGATCATCATTTATGGGTCATTTCCGTTCTTAGTCTCCGGCATTATGTTGATAAACAGTCCCTTCTTCTCCTTCAGTCTCCATTTCCTTCCTTTGTCCTACTGCTTCCTTCTCTTCATTCTCCTCCTTCTACATCATCTCATTTTTTTCATTTCTGTTCTTCTAAACCTTTTCATCTTTTTATGTACATCTACGCCTATCTACTGGTCCAAATGGGATATGGCCTAAGTGGGACATGGCCTAAGTGGGACATGGCCCTAGTGGGACATGGACCAAGTGGGACATGGCCCTAGTGGGATTGGACCAAGTGGGATTTTATACGCAAGGATTTAAAAACGCAAGTGTGCACTGGACTCCGCTGATTTTCGCAGGACAAGTAAATAGGGATATATTACATCAGTCGTCCAGAACATTGCAAGAAATTTATGATCACCAAGAAGAAGAATGCTGGCTAAGTACTAAATAGTTAAAGAGTGATTATATTTGATTATTGTGTATGTGCATTTGTTGTCATATATTGTACTAATAATAACGTGCTTTCAATTAAAGACTTAGATTTTGTTAGCATAATCAAACAGTGTATTTGTGTTGTGCATTCGTGTGAGTTCGGGTAAAAGGTGATTTTGGCCTTGAGTCAAGTACGACTCGTAACACTATCTACTGTTGATAGTGGTATTGATGAAGTACTAGTAGCTATCCACTGTTGATATTATATTATTGATGGAGTAATATTTATTATCTACTGCTGATATTAGTATTGATGAAGTAGCTATATACTGCTGATATTAGTATTGATGAAGTAGCTATCTACTGCTGATATTAGTATTGATGAAATAGCTATCTACTGCTGATATTAGTATTGATGAAGTAGCTGTCTACAGCTGACAGTGGTATTGAAAAAGTATACTATCTACTGCTGATAGTGGTATTGATGAAGTACTAATAGCTATCTACTGCTGAATATTAGTCAAACGTATTATTATACAAGCCAAAGATCATAATTTATGGGTCATTTCCGTTCTTAGTCTCCGGCATTATGTTGATAAACAGTCCCTTCTTCTCCTTCAGTCTCCATTTCCTTCCTTTGTCCTACTGCTTCCTTCTCTTCATTCTCCTCCTTCTACATCATCTCATTTTTTTCATTTCTGTTCTTCTAAACCTTTTCATCTTTTTATGTACATCTAGGCCTATCTACTGGTCCAAATGGGATATGGCCTAAGTGGGACATGGCCTAAGTGGGACATGGCCCTAGTGGGACATGGCCTAAGTGGGACATGGACCTAGTGGGACATGGCCCTAGTGGGACATGGACCTAGTGGGACATGGCCCTAGTGGGACATGGACCTAGTGGGACATGGCCCTAGTGGGACATGGCCCTAGTGGGACATGGACCTAGTGGGACATGGACTAAGTGGGACATGGCCCTAGTGGGACATGGACCAAGTGGGACATGGCCCTAGTGGGACATGGACCAAGTGGGACATGGCCCTAGTGGGACATGGACCAAGTGGGACATGGCCCTAGTGGGATTGGACCAAGTGGGATTTTATACGCAAGGATTTAAAAACGCAAGTGTGCACTGGACTCCGCTGATTTTCGCAGGACAAGTAAATAGGGATATATTACATCAGTCGTCCAGAACATTGCAAGAAATTTATGATCACCAAGAAGAATGCTGGCTAAGTACTAAATAGTTAAAGAGTGATTATATTTGATTATTGTGTATGTGCATTTGTTGTCATATATTGTACTAATAATAACGTGCTTTCAATTAAAGACTTAGATTTTGTTAGCATAATCAAACAGTGTATTTGTGTTGTGCATTCGTGTGAGTTCGGGTAAAAGGTGATTTTGGCCTTGAGTCAAGTACGACTCGTAACACTATCTACTGTTGATAGTGGTATTGATGAAGTACTAGTAGCTATCCACTGTTGATATTATATTATTGATGGAGTAATTATCTACTGCTGATATTAGTATTGATGAAGTAGCTATATACTGCTGATATTAGTATTGATGAAGTAGCTATCTACTGCTGATATTAGTATTGATGAAATAGCTATCTACTGCTGATATTAGTATTGATGAAGTAGCTGTCTACAGCTGACAGTGGTATTGAAAAAGTATACTATCTACTGCTGATAGTGGTATTGATGAAGTACTAATAGCTATCTACTGCTGAATATTAGTCAAACGTATTATTATACAAGCCAAAGATCATAATTTATGGGTCATTTCCGTTCTTAGTCTCCGGCATTATGTTGATAAACAGTCCCTTCTTCTCCTTCAGTCTCCATTTCCTTCCTTTGTCCTACTGCTTCCTTCTCTTCATTCTCCTCCTTCTACATCATCTCATTTTTTTCATTTCTGTTCTTCTAAACCTTTTCATCTTTTTATGTACATCTAGGCCTATCTACTGGTCCAAATGGGATATGGCCTAAGTGGGACATGGCCTAAGTGGGACATGGCCCTAGTGGGACATGGCCTAAGTGGGACATGGACCTAGTGGGACATGGCCCTAGTGGGACATGGACCTAGTGGGACATGGCCCTAGTGGGACATGGACCTAGTGGGACATGGCCCTAGTGAGACATGGACCTAGTGGGACATGGACTAAGTGGGACATGGCCCTAGTGGGACATGGACCAAGTGGGACATGGCCCTAGTGGGACATGGACCAAGTGGGACATGGCCCTAGTGGGACATGGACCAAGTGGGACATGGCCCTAGTGGGACATGGACCAAGTGGGACATGGCCCTAGTGGGATTGGACCAAGTGGGATTGGACCAAACGGGATTGGACCAAGTGGGAACTGGACTAAGTGGGAATGGACGAAATGGGATTGGACCAAATGGGATTGGATGAAGTGGGATTGGACCAAATGGGATTGGACCAAGTGGGAATAATCCGAGTTTGCCGGCACCGAAATGGCGTCTACTGACAGCCAGATCATAGTAGAGAGCCCACATTTATTTCTAATGGCGTTGAAATTTATCTACATAGGGGCCTACTCTGTTATTTTCATTTTTCTTGACTGTCATTTCTGAAAATATATTTGGGTTGAAAAATGCAGTTGATGTGATTATTTTTAAACCTTTTTTGACCAGACATGTTAATATAAACTAGCTATAACTTTGAAAGTAAATTAAGTATGAACTTCATATTTGCTGTGGAGAATAACTTTTGCATTTATATTCAATATTCGACAACATAAACAATTGCATCTCAACATCTTGATGTAATATTTTTGGGGAAATGCATTATTTATGGTGATTTGGTTCAATTTTGACCAAAATTGGTCAATTTTACATGGTAAATAATGGTACCATATCAATTAATTTAAAGTATACCTTAAATAAGTAAGCTAAATAAGATTAAAATAAGATTAAAAGTCACCTTACCTTCTGGGTATACAGCATGTAATGTTGGTATAGGCGTGAACCCTGAAGACGTTTGCCCAAAGCATATGGACCAATGCAACGTGATCAAAATCAAGATCATAAACACTTTCATAGCATACTTCATTTCGCTGTTTGAAACATAGTTATGCCATCATAATGTTTTCCTTTATTTGCCTTCCTTTCCTTTACACATTCACAGCTAAAGTTCAGTGAATATAAAATATGTCTTGTACCGGATTTATACAAACTGATTCCATTTCATCCAAAAATATACGACCGTGTGTTTTCTGCTGAGGTTTCCGACACGACATTCAACTCCCATGAATAGCTAGCTGTATGAATTTCACCTACACTACTTTTTGTATTAGGTTTCGTCCTTAGTCATTCATTGGTCGAACGTTACAGGGCTTGTTTCTCAAAGCTCGGTAAAACAAAAAGTAGAATTTTATTATAGGCTTACCAACAGTACATGTATAAATGCGTATAAATTATCAGTAGCGGTGCCGGGAATTTTCTTCTAAGGGAAAATATTTTTAGAGCGGTTTTCTACTGTATAAGCATGTTCTCTCTTGTTGTTGGATTTTGCCCTTATTATGAAAGTTGTGCTGAATGGAAACGAGCTAAAATGGTAGTGGTGGAGAGGGAAATATTTTGGCAAATGTAGTTTCAAAAATTAAAATGTTTTTGTTTTTTTTGTTGTTTTAGTTTTTCTGGAGGCAAACATAATCCAAACATTTCACAAAAATCTGTAAAAAAACCCGTCAGATTTTTTGCAAACATATTTTCTAAAAATGTTCAGCCACAATTAATCAATTTTGGCCTTGAAATGACTGATTCTACATGATTTCAGGACAATTTAAAAAAAATCCTCTACTGCTGATATCGGTTTTGATGAAGTAGTTATCTACTGCTGATGATATCGGTGTTGATGAAGTAGCTATCTACTACTGATATCGGTGTGGATGAAGTATGTATCTATCGTTGATATTGGAGTTGATCTAGACTATCTACTGCTACTGTTGATATCGGTGTTGATGAAGGAGCTATCTACTGCTGATATTGAGATTGATCTCTAGACTATGCCACAGTCCCAATCTTATTTATTGCTAAATAAACCCTTCTAGTTAACATCTGTTATTGATCTCTAGACTATACCACAGTCCTAATGCTAAATGAACCCTTCTAGTTCACATTTGTTAAGGGATCTAGAATGAGCGTTTATGGCGTTTCGACAGTATTTTTGTGGGACATGAGAGCACCTCAGACGTATCGAATTGCATTCTGAATACGAAGCATGTCTTTCTGATATGAAATAATTTTCATTTTTGAAATTCACGATATAATACAAATTTTATGACAAATTATTAAAATTTGATATTTTTCAAATTTTGATATATAACAGTCCTCGAAATAAATTTTATAAATCTAATGATATATTCTTAAAGTGTATGTAGCTGGGAGGAAAAGCCGACGATCAATTGAAAATTTTGACCTTTTATATTGAAGATATGGATTTTTTTCCCAAAAAGACCTTTTTTTTTTTTTTTTTTTGGTAAAAAATCCATATCTTCAATACAAAAGGTCTAAATTTTCAATTGATCGTCGGCTTTTCATCCCACCTACATACACTTTAAGTATAAATCATCAGATTTATAAAGTTTACTTCAAGTACTGCTAAATATCAAAAATATCAATTTTAATTATTTGCCATAAAATGTGTATTACATTGCGAATTTCAAAAATTCAAAATTATTTGATATCAGAATGACATTCTTCGTATTCAGAATGCAATTCGATATGTCTGATGTGCTCTAATGTCCCACAATAAATACTGTCCAAACGTTCATACCCCAGCCCTTAATAGCTTTGAATGTTAATTTTGGCTTACAGTATACGGTATTCATCTCATTTATATTACATTTTCTATTGACAGTATACTAATATGACTAAGTTGGCTTATTTTGAAAGGTAATACACAAATTATCTAAGTGGGATTGTTATTCACTGTCAGCATATCAAATTGTGTTACTGGCCTCAACAGTACAAATCCTGCTCCAGCCATGCGTCTTGCTAGTGAAATTCACTTGAGCATCTTTAGCCACTGATAGTGGTATTGGTGAAGTACTAGTAGCTATCTACAGTGCTGATATTAGTATTGATGAAGTAGCTATCTACTTCTAATAGTGGTATTGATGAAGTACTAGTAGTTAGTAGCTATATACTGCTGATATTAATAATTATGAAGTAGCTATATTCTGATGATGGTGGTATTGATGAAGTACTAGTATATTATCTACTGCGAATATTAGCATTGATGAAGTAGCTATCTACTGCTGATAGTGGTACTGATGAAGTACTAGTAGCTATCTACTGCTGATATTGGTATTGGTAAAGTAGCTATCTACCGCTGATAATAGTATTGATGAAGTACTAGTAGCTATCTACTGCTGATATTAGTATTGATGAAGTAGCTATCTACTGTTGATAGTGGTATTGATGAAGTACTAGTAGCTATCCACTGTTGATAGTATATTATTGATGGAGTAATTATCTACTGCTGATATTAGTATTGATGAAGTAGCTATATACTGCTGATATTCTGATGATGGTGGTATTGATGAAGTACTAGTAGTTACCCAGCAAACACAAAACGTTTTCGACATCATTCGCAAAAGGTTATAAAAGGTTGTCAGAAAACGTTTAAATGTCGGGTTATATAAAGGGTACATTAATGGTATAAAACGTTTTCATAACATTAAATAACATTTGTTGGTAATTTACTGCACAGCTAACACAAATGTTTTACAGAAAACATTTAAATGTCGGGTTATATAAAGGGTATAAAAACGTTTTAATAACATTCCAAAAACATTTTTGAAAACTTGGTACAAATCATTCTAAACAGAATGTTATTTTGGGTTGAAAAAATATTTTGCAAAAAATGTTTGCCCAAAACATTTACAATAACGTTTTTAAAATGTTTTCACGACCTTTATATAACCCGACATTTAAATGTTATTACAACGTTTTGTAAAAAACATTTTAAGAACATTTCTATGTTTGCTGGGTGCAAATATTTTAACATAATGTTATTTAAGTGTTGACAAAATATTTGGCCAAAAATGTTTGCAAAAATAGTTTACAATGGCATTTTTCGAAAACATTTTAAAAATATTGTTGTGGTGTGTTTTCATACAAAACGTTTTAAACGATTTCATGACCTTTATATAACCCGACATTTTAATGTTATTAAAACGTTTTTACCTAAGCCAAAACCCAAAATATAACTTATTTAAAACGTTTTAAAAACGTTTTTGTGTTTGCTGGGTATCTACTGCGAATATTAGCATTGATGAAGTAGCTATCTACTGCTGATAGTGGTACTGATGAAGTACTAGTAGCTATCTACTGCTGATATTGGTATTGGTAAAGTAGCTATCTACCGCTGATAATAGTATTGATGAAGTACTAGTAGCTATCTACTGCTGATATTAGTATTGATGAAGTAGCTATCTACTGTTGATAGTGGTATTGGTGAAGTACTATAGCGATCCACTGTTGATATTTTATTATTGATGGAGTAATTATCTACTGCTGATATTAGTATTGATGAAGTAGCTATATACTGCTGATATTATTAGTATTGATGAAGTAGCTATCTACTGCTGATATTAGTACTGATGAAGTAGCTGTCTACTGCTGATATTAGTATTGATGAAGTAGCTGTCTACTGCTGACAGTGGTATTGAAAAAGTATACTATCTACTGCTGATAGTGGTATTGATGAAGTACTAATAGCTATCTACTGCTGAATATTAGTCAAACGTATTATTTATTTGGATTCATTATCAGTCATGTATCATGCCAATAGGTACAGCGGGAAAATAAACCGGGCAGTAGCATATAGCCAGCGGGGAGGGGGCAGAGTCCCCCCTGACAAAAATGAAATTGAAAGGTGCCCCTTCTGACAAAAATGAAAGAGGAAAAATTGGAGAGGCGAAGGAAAAGAAAAGGGGAAAGGAGCCTGTTTCCTACCACAATTCACCCAATCCTGGGCCAAAATTACCAAAACATAGTGTGAAATAGCAAATTTTTGCGCGCGTCCCAATAACGCTATCTTGGGAAGCTCGAAGACTTTCACTTACAGTCTCTCTAAAAAAACCTGATTATGTAAAATCCCACCGATAATATCGGGTCAAAATGATGCAACCGGAAAAAATGTTCGTCTTTCCCCCTACCATGAAAGCTAAATGTCCCTAGGCTTACATGGTAAGTGTGTGTGTTATTTTGGGAAGCTAAAATGGCGGTGCAACAATATATTAATATAGTAGGACAAAATATGGGTTCATCATACCTTTTGGCAGACAATCTTAAGAGTCATTATATTAGGCAGCATGCTGGTGCAATATCCTATAGCATAATTCTTTGCAGCTTTGAAACATGCTGCAAATTGCGACTGCGAATGTCGCAACATGGTAATTATACATGCATAAAACGAAGTAGAGCCATTCCATGTCAACTCCAGGGATGTGCACCGCAGCACCTCTTCAATTTTTTCAAAATTTGAGCTTCATACTTCATTTCGTTTTCCCGTGGCATCAATTTGAAATTTAGGGGGGTCAGCGTAAAAATGTGTCGCAACAATAATTGAAGAGGTGCTGCGGTGCACATCCCTGGAGTTGACATGGAATGGCTCAGTAGGGCCTACAGAGGGTATTACATAAACACGATAGGCATAAATAAAGACTATAGCACACATTTTCATATATTAACTATTAGTAGCACATCGTGCTACTGTTTTAACAGGACTATCAAGCCATTTAAAAAATTAATTTTTTGCCTCAATTTGAAATATCAAAATCAGAAATTATTTTACGTTATTCTTTATAATTGAGATGTCTTTCAAAATCTATTGTATATGCTTGAAATGGAATGAAGTGGGCCTATAGGGGATGCATTTATATTAATAATGAATGCATGCCTGTTTTCGCCAGCCGATAGGCTGGCATTTGTTTCGTAGATCAGCTTTGTTTGAACAAAAGATTATAGCCTATTGGTATTGGTATGAATTATTTTATTTTACTTTTTGTGCTGAAAATGTTTTAAATTATTGCTATTCGATTTGTAAGGAAAAGAAAGTATGTTTTGCCGTTTCAACGAACGAAAACGAGTGAGTATTATCAAAGTTATGTTTGAATTAATTATTTGATTCATTAAAAGGGCATTTCGTGATCTACAGCCTCATCCCCCCACTTTTCTCAAAAAAAGTTGAGATTTTTATACCACTGGAAACCTCTGGCTACATGATTTCTTGCAGATTAATTCGTTTAGCAAAAATATCGTCAAATTTGAATTACGTTCTGGTATACCAGAACGAAATTACAACAGTGACCTATGGAGCATAACTCGTAAACGCAAAATCAGAATCAACTGAAATTTTGGGAATAAGCTTTTTTCGTAGATGTCTACTGAAAAATGTCATAAAAAGAGGATGCTAGGATCACAAAATACTCCTTTAAATTACATTCAACAAAATGATTGAAGAGAAAACACACAGTGCAGACTATAGAATGGAGTAGGTAAGATGCCATGTCCATTCGCATGAGTTTAAGACTAACAATCAACACTTTCAGATAAAAACAGTTTAAAAGCAGAGTTTTTTGCGAATTAATATACAACTAGACTTAGCTGTGGTCTAAGACCACGAACACAGCCGTGTTGTGACCCCTTAATGACCATTGACCCCAAAATCTATGAAAACCCCATAGGCATTGGCTTATGTCAATGCACGTGTGCACATAGTATCACTCTGCCATGTTATTTGTGACAGAAGGGACATTTTGAATGTTTTTCATCTTGGACCGGAAGTGACCCCTTAATGACCTTTGGCCCCAATCAAAAAAATACCTCATATACATTAGGTAAATATAATTCATGTGTGCACATACCATCATACTCCTATGGTTTTCTAAGCTAATAAAAAATTTTGAAGGAATTTGGTTTTATACCGGAAGTGATCCCTTAATGACCTTTGACCTCAAATCTGTGTATGATTCATAGACACTGGAGAATAACAATGCATGTGTGCAAGTTGCGTCACCGTCCTATGTAATTTGTGGGAGAAGTAGCATTTTGAATGTATTTTATTTTATACCGGAAGTGACCCCTTAATGACCTTTGACCCCAAATAAAAAAATACCACAGATACATTAGGTCAACATAATTCATGTGTGCACATACCGTCACTCTCCTATGTTTTTCTTAGCTAGTAAAAATTTTCGAAGGAATTTGTTTTTTTACCGGAAGTGACCCATTAATGACCTTTGACCTCAAATCTGTGTATGATTTATAGACACTGGGTAACAGCAATGCATGTGTGCAAGTGGCGTTACTGTCCTGCGAAATTTGTGGGAGAAGTAGCATTTTGAGTTGAAATCACGTTTTTGACCTCTGTGACCCTACGTGACCTTTGACCCCACGAGTTTCATGTGACATGTAGGGGCATGGTCAATGATAGTTGTGACCAATTTAGGTCAAAATCGGTGTACGCATGTCAGTGCTAGAGCAAATGTAAAGGTCGACAGAAGAAAGAAAGAAGAAAGAAGAAGATGCTGTAAGAAAAAAGACTAACGTCACGGCTGTGTAACTATAGCCAATTAACTAAAAAACTGCCGTTTTAATTTAAAAACTTATTTATTAAAAGTGAAGATACAGTGAGTAATCAATCCTTTTGATTAAATACATTTATAATGTGCTTGCCACTATCTACTATAAACTATTGCGAATTAATATAAAACTATAGACAATTAACTAAAAAACTGCCGTTTTAATTTAATACGGTAACTTATTTATTAATTATAAATAAAATGACACATAACTAAAGTAAATCCACTTTCTATCTTTTTATTTCATCATAAAATTACATTCAACAAAATGATTGAAGAGAAAACACACAATGCAGACTATAGAATGGAGTAGGTCAGATACCATGTTCATAGCTTCGCAGGAGTTTCGGACTAACAATCAACACATTCAGAAAAATACAGTGAAGATTGTATAGTGATCAGTCCTTTTGATTAAATACATTTATAATGTGATTGCCACTAGCTACTATAGTAAACTATACATTGCCAATTAATATAAAATTATAACCAATTAACTAAAAAACTGCAGTGTTAATAAGACAAAAAGAAAGAACAATTTGGAGTAATGAATTAAAGAGTTGGCAGGAGTTATAGGAGTTAATGTCTTTTGCTGTTTCAGTGTGCATGTTCTCATCATTGATGGTTTGGTGGACTCGGAAACATGATGGATGTAAGCGTGATCCTAAAAATGCCTTTCAGGGGGACCCAAACTAATTACAAGACCTCTTCTACATTGAGGCTGACTTTCCCTTTTAAAGGTCCGTAGCCCGATCGACAGCATCATCCCCCCGGTTTTTTTCATTGTTGATGAGGTTTTGGTATCACATGATAGATACTATTTTTCTCATTACTATCCTGAAATTTGACGCTCCAAGTCGATGTATTTCCGGAGAAATCATGAAACACAGCGGTTTTTACAGGTTACCAGTTGTTCGCATTTTACACGACACGGGAGTTTTGGGTAGTCATAGAATGAAACCGGAATAG
Source organism: Amphiura filiformis (assembly GCF_039555335.1). Taxonomy (NCBI): domain Eukaryota; kingdom Metazoa; phylum Echinodermata; class Ophiuroidea; order Amphilepidida; family Amphiuridae; genus Amphiura; species Amphiura filiformis. The sequence continues at coordinate 5,237,106 of NC_092640.1, forward strand.
ATTCGGAAGACTTCACCCCAGTACCAATTCGTCCGCAAAAATGCATCAAATAGGCCCCCTAATGTCAAACTATAGATGGCGCTATAATGATATAAAACAAAAAACAAAAATAAAGAAATACATAAGAGGCGAAATAAATAAGGAAACATGACCTATATTGTCAAGCATGATACGAGGAATATGAAAAAAATTATGAGAGCACCTCCCCCCCCCCCCATTAAAAAATTAGTTAAAAAAAAAACAAAGAAAAATCATAAATATGTGAAAATGTGCATCATATAGCTAAAAATAAAGAAATAATTAAGCGAAGTAAATACAGCATGGGCTATCTTGTCAAGAATGATAATGAGCGCAGTGATATGTAATGTTTTTAAAGATTAATCAGTATGAATAGAGGGTATAAAAGTGTAAAGGGGCGAGCCGGTTTTCAGTGCCAAGGCGAACACTTCCTGTTTCCACCGGGACATGCGCTCGGCCGTTGTTTCGGGATGCCTGAGCAGAATGCAATTCACGCGTACCAGTGTATTGGCTTGCTAATATGCTAATTATTCACATTTATGCTGAAATTGTTCCCGTTTTCTCACATAGATTGATAATAGTTAGGGGAAAAAGTTCACTTTGGTGACCACTCTCTGGCTAGTAAGGTTTGACGATTGATTCGACTTCTATGGACCATTTAGAAAAAAATAGCCACCATGTCCCTCGCGAAAATCCCGGCATTTTTCGCTAGAGGCCAAAATCCAAAATGGCCGCCACCACCATTTTGAAAATTTAAGTTTTGAACCAGAGCACCTATAATCATGCACAAAGACACTTTTCGGATATGTCGAGTACAAGGATTCCGATTCTGACATTAGTTTGACATTACGGCATCATTTTCACCCAGAAATCCAAGATGGTGGCCGGCACCATCTTGAAAAATTTAGTTTAGAACAAGAGGACCTTAAATCGTGTACAAAGACACTTTTTTGGATAAGTCGACCACGAGGATTTCAAATTTGACATTACTTTGACATTACGAACTCATATTTACCCAGAAATCCAAGATGGTGGCCGCCGGCGCCATATTGAAAAAAAAAAGTTTTGAACCCGATTACCTAAAATCGTGTACAAAGACACTTTTTCCGGTAAGTCGACCCCAAGAAATCCGAATCTGACATTAATTTGACGTTACAAAGTAATTTTTGCCCAGAAATCCAAGATGGCCCCCATTTGGTAGAGCGTAAATGTGATTTTTGAATGAAAGCAGAAGCATAAATGTGTCATTTCCGCCTTATCTGGGGTTCATGTCCCTTATATGGGGTTTAAACTGCCTTATCTTGGGTTTACATCCCTTATCTAGCGATAAGGCGCCTTACCTGTGGTTTAGACGGCCTTATCCTGGGTTTACGTTCCTTACCTGTGGCTAAGATGCCTTAACCTTAGCATATCGCAGTCTAAACCCAGATAAGGCATCTAAACCCCAGATAATGCGCCGTAACCCCAGATAAGGGACGTAGACCGCCGATAAAGCAGTCCAACCCCCAAACAAGGCGCTTTAACCCTAAATGAGGAACATAAACCTAAGATAAGGCATCTAAACCCCACATAAGGTGCCCAAACTCTAGATACGGGTCGTTAACCCCAGATAAGGGTCGTAAACCTCAGATAAGACATCTAAACCCAAGATAAGGCGCCTTAACCCCAGATAAGAGACGTAAATTCAGATATGACAGTTTAAACCCCCGATAAGGCGCCGTAACCCCAGATAAGGGACGTACACCTCAGATAAACCAGCCCCAACCCCAAATAAGGCGCCTTAACCATAAATAAGGAACATAAACCTAATATAAGAGAAGTAAAACCCAGACGGCGCCTTATCTGGGGTTTAAACTGCCATATCTGAGTTTACGTCTCTTATCTGGGGTTAAGGCGCCTTATCTTGGGTTTAGATGCCTTATCTGAGGTTTACGACCCTTATCTGGGGTTAACAACCCTTATCTAGAGTTAAGACACCTTATGTGGGGTTTAGATGTCTTTTCTGGGGTTTATGTTCCTTATTTAGGGTTAAGGCGCCTTATTTGGGGTTTAGACTGCTTTATCTGGGTTCTACGTCGCTTATCTGGGGTTACGGCGCATTATCTGGGGTTTATATGCCTTATCTGGGTTTAGACTGCGATATGCTAAGGTTAAGGCATCTTAGCCACAGGTAAGGAACGTCTAAACCACAGATAAGGCGCCTTATCCATAGATAAGGGATGTAAACCCAAGATAAGGCAGTTGAAACCCCATATAAGAGACATGAACCCCACATAAGGCGGAAATGACACACTTATGCTTCTGCTCTCATTCAAAATCACATTTACGCTCTACCAAATGGGGCCATCTTGGATTTCTGGGCAAAATTATTTTGTAACGTCAACTTAATGTCAGATTCGGATTTCTTGGGGAAAAAGTGTCTTTGTACACGATTTTAGGTAATCTGGTTCAAAACTTATTTTTTTCAAGATGGCGCCGGGCCACCATCTTGGATTTCTGGGTAAATATGAGTTCGTAATGTCAAAGTAATGTCAAATTTGAAATCCTTGTGGTCGACTTATCCAAAAAGTGTCTTTGTACACGATTTAAGGTCCTCTTGTTCAAAACTAATTTTTTCAAGATGGTGCCGGCCACCATCTTGGATTTCTGGGTGAAAATGATGCCGTAATGTCAAACTAATGTCAGAATCGGAATCCTTGTACTCGACATATCCGAAGAAATGTGTCTTTGTGCATGATTATAGGTGCTCTGGTTCAAAACTTAAATTTTCAAAATGGTGGTGGCGGCCATTTTGGATTTTGGCCTCTAGCGAAAAATGCCGGGATTTTCGCGAGGGACATGGTGGCTATTTTTTTTTCTAAATGGTCCATAGAAGTCGAATCAATCGTCAAACCTTACTAGCCAGAGAGTGGTCACCAAAGTGAACTTTTCCCCCTAACTATAAAGGGGACAATATTTGTCATTGTATGTAAGTTTGAAGAGAATCCATATCCTAAACCGATAGGGTTACCCCCCCCCCCCCCTTTAAAGGGAATTTTTACTTACTCTTGGCGCGTCCGTGACGTATAGCGTATGTTTTTGGCAACTGCTCATATAGCTGTTGTGCGCTTTTGGTCCAGGACCATATGGTACTGCACCATTACGGCCCTGCACCATTTGATACTGGAGCATGTTTGACTTACAAATAGGCCTACTACTATAAATATTTTCAATTTAAGTACATGCTCCATGAGCATGTTTGAATAATTAGAAACATGCTCTAGGAGCATGTTTGTCAAACATGCACCTGGGGCATGTACTTAAATTGTGACACGATCTGGTCCATGGGGGCCAAATGCGGCAAATTTGAAATTCAGATAAATACAAATATATGGGGTCAAAAACAATAAAATACACAAGAAAATGGGCATCACAAAACTACGTAACTTTAGAACCAAGTGTGCTTGATCTTGGGTGTTTTCAGTAGGCCTATATGATAGCTTAATGTTTGCATAAGGTAATAATTATAATTCAATTTTCAAAAATGCCTCCTTTGGCCCCCGTGGACCAGATCATGTCACAATTGAAAATATATATGTAGTCAAACATGTTCCTGCAGCATGTACTTAAATTGAAAATATTTATAATATGGTCCTGGACCATATTATCGGGCCAAAATCGCACAAAGGCGCTCATGTAGGTAGCCGACAATACTTAGCTATATAATAATGATAATCTACTATCTTATAATATATAGTTTCAAACATGAGTTTTCACTATATTTGTAATGTTTACACATGTATGTCCCAGCTTGACATAAAGTCGTATTAGAGGCAATCCATGTCAACTCCAGGGATGTGCACCGCAGCACCTCTTCAATTTTTTTCTTTCATTGTGGTGCTAGATATTGATGAGAAAGTTAAATCCTGAAAATTTGAGCTTCATATTCCATTTCGTTTTCCCGTGGTAGCAAGTTAAAATTTAGGGGGGTCAGCGTACAAAATGTGTCGCTACGCGAAAGACGATGTTTGGAGGGCCATAAATGTATAAAGGGAACCCATACAACTTTTAAAAATATGTATCCTGGGGTCCTTTATCTTTTAAGTAAAGGACTTGTACAAGTTTGCTGATGGCAGATTTGAATTCTACACAAAGAAGTACGGTACCCCAGGATACATATTTTTAAATGTTGTATGGGTTCCCTTTATACATTTATGGCCATCCAAACATCGTCTTTCGCGTAGCGACACATTTTTTACGTTGAACCCCTAAATTTCAACTTGCTACCACGGGAAAACGAAATGGAGTACGAAGCTCCATGCGGTGCACATCCCTGGAGTTGACATGGATTGCCTCATTACAACTTCCCCCGTAAAATTACCAGTTATTATCAATATTATTTCAGTATTTTAGATAAAGAATAACAATCTTGCATAGAGCTTTAGGCGGTCGAATGCCTATTTAGAACTTCATATATCGTCATTGGCCCCTGAACATGTTTAAAGCAAAACCTTCCCTGAACATGTTTAAAGCAAAACCTTTTATGTCACCTCTTGGCAGCTTTGTTGTAAACATGTTCAAGGGCCACAAGTACATTTTCTGATTTAAAATATTCAGTTGCACCTTATTATGCCAAAAAAAAAGATTGTTTGCTTGTCCTCCACCCGGGGGGGGGGGGCACTCAAATATAATGATGTAAGCATGCGTGACCAAAAAAACGCGTGAAAAGGGTGTTTCTTCTTGGTTGGGCACGTTACGCGCGTGACGCGTTAAGGGGGTAAAAAACGGTGATTTTCATGAAAAGGGGTAGTTTTAAAATCGTTTGTAACGCATTAAGGGTACCATTTTAATCCGCTTTTCAAATCTGTTGAAACTCTTATTCCGAAAAAAGTTTATTCCAGTGCCGGAATTCCCCGTTCGTATGTTAAATTTACAGCATACTCCAAACCTAAGGTGTCACTATGTTATGCAAATATATTTCATGACGTATTACATGTGATTTTAATAACCATGGCCTCGTACTATGTAAAATACCGTTCATAGGGCCTGCACTTTGGCTCGACATTTGAAAGGGGTGTGAATTCATTTTTGGATACGCCCCTATTATAATTAGGTAATACTCGAACACATTCCCTATATGTATATACATGTACCACATGTAGTAAACCTGTCTGCTTTATCTGTATTGTGCCTTTCTTAAGCAAATAGTTAAACACGATTTCATCAAACATTATAACAATAGCTCTTTTACAGTGTGCAATCATCCCGGGCAATAATTGGACAATAATAGAGGATGTGCGTGAAATTATTGATTAGCTCAATACAAAGGATTTGAACCGGTGTCCTTCACCGTAATCATGGCGCAATGCAGTGCATTCAATCAAACGTTGTCGTCAACCTATTTGATCCTATAGTGCATTTGTTATGTGTGTGATACGAGCTGTCGTGGTAGATT